>NC_064923.1:424391986-424694745 GCF_023897955.1 Schistocerca gregaria
TCCCTCCAATATGGGCTAAATTTTCAGGTATGCTGAAACACGCATTCCTTTACTTCTGACTCAGAAACCAAATACCTATTTTGGTAGGTCCAGCTTCACAATTGCCTTAATAGTGACATGTTTCCAAAAACCTTTCATCCGCTCTTTCATCGTCTTTAGGGTGCAATGTTGAAAACTCCTTCCTTAACTGACGTCCACAGTACAAAATCAATATCTTCTCCAAATTTCAATTTAGCAGGTTGGGCTGGGCAATGATGAGTCGGTTAGGACATTGGCTTTTATATATAAGGTGAATCACCTTAAATTTGCACTGCAAATATTACCGAAATACAAGCTGATTTTGAACTGCATTTTTCCAGAATGTATTAAGGGTTCGTATTGTTAGCCCATAAACAGATTAAAGTAATACTTAGAAAGTGTACTTTTTGTGCAGACATGCAGTATTTTGAATGGAAAGTAGGGCAAATTAGAATGTCAATGGTTTTGTCGCAGCATTCTAGTGAGTGTCGATTACAAGGTATGTTTTGAAACATTTCCACACTGTCACTTGTTTGTATCGTTCTACCAGCGTAGTTGCTAAGCACGATATTTTGTTTGCTTACAATGTGCTTCTGTGTTCCCTGAGTGCGTTGCGGCTTGCTAGTCAGTACGTGACAGCCCCTAGCAGTAGGTCGTTGAGAGGACGATGGGAATTACCAATACAGAAAAGGCCGACATGGTTATGCTGTATGAAGAGTGTTGGAAGAATGCATTTAGTTCTTGTATGGGGTTGTTGTTGTTGTGGTCTTCAGTCCTGAGACTGGCTTGATGCAGCTCTCCATGCTACTCTATCATGTGCAAGCTTTTTCATCTCCAAGTACTTACTGCAACCTACATCCTTCTGAATCTGCTTAGTGTATTCATCTCTTGCTCTCCCTCTACGAGATTTACCCTCCACGCTGCCCTCCAATGCTAAATTTGTGATCCCTTGATGCCTCAAAACATGTCCTACAAACCGATCCCTTCTTTTAGTCAAGTTGTGCCACAAACGCCTCTTCTCCCCTTAATACATTCTGGAAAAATGCAGTTCAAAATCAGCTTGTATTTCGGTAATATTTGCAGTGCAAATTTAAGGTGATTCACCTTATATATAAAAGCCAATGTCCTAACCGACTCATCATTGCCCAGCCCAACCTGCTAAATTGAAATTTGGAGAAGATATTGATTTTGTACTGTGGACGTCAGTTAAGGAAGGAGTTTTCAACATTGCACCCTAAAGACGATGAAATAGCGGATGAAAGGTTTTTGGAAACATGACTTCTATTCAATACCTCCTCATTAGTTATGTGATCTACCCACCTAATCTTCAGCATTCTTCTGTAGCACCACATTTCGAAAGCTTCTATTTTCTTCTTGCCCAAACTATTTATCATCCATGTTCCACTTCAATACATGGCTACACTCCATTGAAATACTTTCAGAAACGGCCTCCTGACACTTAAATCTATACTCGATGTTAACAAATTTCTCTTCTTCAGAAACGATTTCCTTGCCATTGCCAGTCTACATTTTATATCCTCTCTACTTCGACCATCATCAGTTATTTTGCTCCCCAAATAGCAAAACTCCTTTACTACTTTAAGTGTCTGATTTCCTAATCTAATTCCCTCAGCATCACCCGACTTAATGTGACTACATTCCATTATCCTCGTTATGCTTTTCTTGATGTTCATCTTATATCCTCCTTTCAAGACACTGTCCATTCCGTTGAACTGCTCTTCCAAGTCCTTTGCTGTCTCTGACAGAATTACAATGTCATCGGCGAACCTCAAACTTTTTATTTCTTCTCCATATATTATAATACCTACTCCGAATTTTTCTTTTGTTTCCTTTACTGCTTGCTCAATAGACAGATTGAATAACACCGGGGAGAGGCTACAACCCTGTCTTACTCCCTTCCCAACAACTGCTTCCCTTTCATGTCCCTCGACTCTTATAACTGCCATCTGGTATCTGTACAAATTGTAAATAGCCTTACGCTCCCTCTATTTTACCCCTGCCACCTTCAGAATTTGAAAGAGAATATTCCAAATAACATTGTCAAAAGCTTTCTCTAAGTCTACAAATGCTAGAAACGTAGGTTTGCTTTTTCGTAATCTTTCTTGTAAGATACGTCGTAAGGTTACTATTGCCTCACGTGTTCCAATTTCTGCGGAATCCAAACTGATCTTCCCCAAGGTCCGCTTCTACCAGTTTTTCCATTCGTCTGTAAAGAATTCGCGTTAGTATTTTGCAGCTGTGACTTATTAAACTGATAGTTCGGTAATTTTCACATCTGTCAACACCTGCTTTCTTTGGGATTGGAACTATTATATTCTTCTTGAAGTCTGAGGGTATTTCGCCTGTCTCATACATCTTGCTCACCAGATGGTAGAGTTTTGTCATGACTGGCTCTCCCAAGGCTGTCAGTAGTTCTAATGAAATGTTGTGTACTCCGGGGGCCTTGTTTCGACTCAGGTCTTTCAGTGCTCTGTCAAACTCTTCACGCAGTATCTTATCTCCCATTTCGTCTTCACCTACATCCTCTTCCATTTCCATAATATTGTCCTCAAGTACATCGTCCCTGTATAATCCCTCTATATACTCCTTCCACCTTTCCGCCTTCCCTTCTTTGCTTAGAACTCGGTTTCCATCTGAGCTCTTGATATTCATATAAGTGGCTCTCTTTCTCCAAAGGTCTCTTTAATTTTCCTGTAGGCAGTATCTATCTTACTCCTAGTGAGATAAGCCTCTACATCCTTACATTTGTCCTCTAGCCATCCCTGCTTAGCCATTTTGCACTTCCTGTCGATCTCATTTTTGAGACGTTTGTATTCCTCTTTGCCTGCTTCATTTACTGAATTTTTATATTTTCTCCTTTGTTGTATGGGGTGTGCTGCAAGATATTGCAAGAGGCGTCAACCATCAAAGCAAATATTTATCAACTTCTTAGACCAGTTACCTGATGGTGGTAGTTTAACGCCTAGATAACGCAAGAGAAGGAAACAAGTGACGACTGAAGAGGGGGATATTAATGTTCTTACTGCTGTTGCAGTTGTTCGGCGCGTTATCTCTCCCGCAATCGCACGAGGAAGTGATATGAGTCTGCCAAGTGTCCTTTGCATTCTCCATCGACTCAGTTTCCATCTCTTTCACGTTTCCCTCCATCAGGAGCTGCGTGAAACGATTATCACAATCGTGCTAATTTCTGTTCATGGGCATTAAGACAGGGTACTCCAAATGTATCATATATCTTATTTACTGATAAAGCCAAATTTTCCAATCACGGCTTGCACTTTTTTGTGTTGACAATCCTCGTTGGCTGCGTCAGGTGGTACGCCAGTGTCCCTGGAGTATAACCGTGCGTTGTGGGATAGCGAACCATCAGCTCATAGACCCGTTGTTCATAACGGATCACTGAACGCACACAAGTTCCTCAGCCTCCCAACAGATCATCTTCCATTGATGCTAAAAGACGTTACTCTGCAGGCTAGGAGGAACTTGTGGCACAAACATGATGGCTGTCCAGCCCATAGTGCACGGAGTACTAAAGCGTGTCTCCACGAATTGTTTCCAAATCGTTGGATTAGGCGCAGAGGACCTGTATCTTGGCCAGTCCTTCCCTCGGATTGGATGCGTGTAGACTATTTTCGATGGGATGTGTTGAAAGACATTGTCTACAAAGACATATTAGCTAGACTGGATGGTATGTAACGGAATATTAGTGCAGCCTGCTCGGACATATCCGTTGAAATGCCAGCATGTGTGCAGCAGTGGCTCCATACCAGACTGGAAGCGTATATTGCCGCTGACGGTTGTCGTTTTCAACACAACCTATGATGCCTCGTTACTGGTCAGAATAAACATACCTAGTGTTTGTACTTGTGTTGTTCATTAGTGTTTCCTACCACAGGTATTGTACAAGTGTCGGTGTGTGAACTTTTCAAGACCAGATATAGACGCGCACTAGAATCCTGCAATAAAACCGCTGACTTTGGAATGAACTCTACCTTTAGTTTTTTAGTGTCAATAGGCACTGTTTCATTTAAAAAAAGTGTGTGTTTTTGCACTTAATTACAGTTTCTAACCATCATTACAATATATTGATTGGCTAACGGTATGAGCTCATGACTACCAATCCATTTAGTGAAAAACGCACAACAATAGCACTCTCCATCCCAGCAACATTTGCGATGCAAGATTTCGGTGTTTGAGCCTTTACTATTAGAAAAATATCATTCAAGCGAAATTACTGGAAAGCGAGTGTAAAAATTCCAAGGTCCTAAAATATGGCCAGAAAGATGTTGGGTTACATACCTTACACAATATTCTTACTGCCATTTTCTGCTGCTTAAATACTTTACCTTTAAATGCATTGTCACAAACGATAATTTCAAAAGGCAAGATGGAGTGAAGATATGTCAAATAATCCTCTGCTTTGGGCCATTTCAATGAGGGTTGCTTTACAGAAACTCTGTTTCCATGAGACAGAAACGTTTGTCTGCGGTTGCAGATGTGGAAGGAATCTATTTGAAAATGTGAATGACTGTGTAAATGGATTCCAGACACTGGTTCTGGCTTTCTGTCCAATTCAGTTCCGCAGTGGCAGTTCGTTTAGAAGGAAGGAATGCTACTAAAATGAGAACTCTCTGGGAAATCCCATTAGCTGTTTATCGGCAAACGGTTTTACATACCTCTTCAACCACACACCGTCAACTAGATACACAGAAAACGCCAGCCCCTGGAGAAAACTGTTGGGTCAGTGCAACTACAACAAACACAAACACATCAGTGGAAAATTAGGATTCGATGAGAATCGACCAGTTGACCAGAAGCATGTTATAGTCAAACAAGTAAATTCCTCATCTTCTTTTTTTTTTTTTTTTTTTTTGGTCATCAGTGTTCTGCCTGGTTTGATGCAGCACGTCACAAATTACTCTCCTGTGCCAACCCCTTCATCTCAGAGTAGCTCTTGCAACCTACGTCCTCAATTATTTTCTGAATGTATTCCAGTCACTGACTTCTTCTACAATTTTTGCCCTCTGCAGTCCCCTATACTAGCTTGAAACTCATTCTTTGATGTCTCAACAGATGTCCTATCATCCTCTCCCTTCTCCTTGTCAGTGTTTTCCACATATTCCTTTCCTCTCCGATTCTGCGCAGAACCTCTCATTTCTTACCTTAACTGTCCATCTGATTTTCAACATTCGTCTGCTACACTACAACTCAAATGTTTCGATTCTCTTCTGTTCCGATTTTCCCACAGTCCATGTTACACTACTATATATTTCTGTGCTCCAGACGTACATTCTCAGAAGTTTCTTCCTCAAATTATGACCTACTATGCTAGTAGTAGGCTTCTCTTAGTCAGGTTGCCCTTTTTGACTCTACTAGTGTACTACTGATGTCCTTGCTCCGTCCGTCATTCGTTATTTTGCTGCCTAGGAAGTAAAATTTCTTACCTTCTTCTAATTCGTGACTGTCAACCTTCATGTTAAGTTTTTCGGTGTTCTCATTTCTGCTACTATTTATTACTTTCGCCTTTCTTTGATTTACCCTCAGTCCACATTCTGTACTCGTTAGACTGTTCAATCCATTCAGCAAATCATGTAATTCTTCTTCACTCTCACTCACTTTAGCAATGTCATCAGTGATATCCTTTCACCTTGAATTTTAATTCCACTTCTGAACCTTTCCTTTATTTACGTCATTGCTTCATCGATGCACAGGTTAAACAGTAGACGCGAGAGACTACGTCCCTGTCCTACACCCTTTCTAATCAGAGCACTTCGTTCTTGGTCTCTCAGTCTTATTATTCCTCTTGGCTCCTGTAGATATTGTATTTTACCCGTCTCTCCTTATCGTTATCCCTGTTTTTCTCAGAATTTCGAACATCTTGACCATTTTACATTGCCGAACTCTGTTTTGGGTCGACAAATCCTATGAACGTGTCTTGATTTTTCTTTAGTCTTGCTTCCATTAGCAACCACAACGTCAGAATTGCATCTCTGGTGCCTTTATCTTTCCTAAAGTAAAACCTGATCGTCATCTAACACATCCTCAATTTTCTTTTCCATTCCTCTGCATGTTATTCTTGTCAGCAACTTGAATGCATGAGTTTTTAGGCTGATTGTGCGATAATTCTCGCACTTGTCAGCTCTTGCAGTCTTCGGTATACTGTGTATGATATTTTTTCGAAAGTCAAATGGTATGTCGCCAGACTTATACTATCTAGACACCAACGTGAATAGCCGTTTTGTTGCCACTTCCCCAAATGGTTTTAGATATTCTAATGAAATGTTATCTATCCTTTCTGCGTTATTTGATCTTGAGTCCTCGAAAGCTGTCTTTAGTACTGGATACCCTCTCTCTTCTAAAACAACTCCTGTTTCTTCTTCAGATAAATATGCTCCCTCATGAAGCTTCTCAATGTACTCTTTCCACCTATCCGCTCTCTCCTCTGCATTTAACAGTGAATTTCCGGTTGCGCTATTAATATTAACACCCTTGCTTTTAATTTCGTCGAAGTTTTTTTGACTTTCCAGTATACTGAGCCAGTCCTTCCGATAATGATTTCTTTTTCGAATTCTTCACATTTTTCATGCAGCCATTTGGTCTTAGCTTCCCTGCACTTGCTATTTATTTGAGTCCTCAGCGATCTGTATTTCTTTACTCCTGAATTTCCCTGAACATTTTCGTACTTTTGTCTTTCATCGATCAGCTGAAGGAAGGGCACAGTGAGTTGTTACAGGGAGTACTGAATGCATTTGACACTCTTGGTATGACCGTAAATGAACACAGTCCACATTTCGACAGAGTCACATACGGTTTCTGTATCACATAGTTAGGAAATATTTAGTCCCGATCCAGACAATTTGAGGGCCATAATGAAACATTAATGCTTATGGCAGTATCTCAGCTGAGGACATTGCTAGGTGTTAATTTTGATTTTAAAAAGCAACAGCTTCAGTTGGTTTTTAAAATTAAAATTAATATTTACACAGTTGCTGACAGGGCCGCGAAGTGTTGAAAATATGTAAATTACTAGGTGTAGCTGCCATGCTAGCTGCTAGGCTATGTCATATTACTGATACCAGTTTCTCTCCCATCACCTAAGTTAAGCAAACTCGGATACGGCTAATACCTGAAAGTGTGACCGCCGCGGGAAAACCAGGTACCGCTGGCTCAAAGAAACACAAGCAGCTGAAATGGCGTCCAAATGAAGACAAGCACCAAGTCATGGGCTATACAACATTGTTGTTATTGAGTGTTCATGGAAAATAAGATCCTTGTTATCCCATACATGTCCGTACTCACAACGAAAGGAGCGACCTGGTCCTGAACGAAAAATTTCTGATTTTGAAGCCATAAGGGATAGATTTTGTGAAGCATGGGCACATTCACAGCCCGACTTAATCATGAATTTCATCTTCCAACAGACTGTTCCTGCTATGGGCTTGATGCACATATATAGGAGAGGACGACAAAATGACGAAAACAATGATAGTGTTCGCCTGCCGCAAAATTTAATTGGTGGTCACACAGATGAACTAGAGGTACTGTTAATTGTTTTTCATAGATTTCTGCTCAGTAGGAAAACACATATACACCCCAGTCCAAGGCCCGGGAATTCCAGATGAGTGTGTAGCTAACACGTGACGGGTTAGTGCAGCTAATGCTAGTCCTCTAGGAATTCCTATTTCAGATTCACAAACACCAGGCAAAGATAATGTTAGGAGGGATTCTGAAATATATCAGAGATGTAGATAAAGAGATGAGGAAGATTTGGATGCGTAGGTATGATTTGAAAATTGCCTCCGACATCTTTTCTCTGACATCCCGAAGAAACAACGGATGCACTAAACACTAAAGGAAATAATACGGATATGGCAAGATAGGCAGGGGAGAGGCAGTTCTCTCTGGTTAGGAACGCCATGCTATTCCATAGCACGAATGAACAAACATACAAGTGTCATGTGTGCATTATCCAAGAGACACCAAACAAAGCAATTTGGAACACAAATTTAATCATGCACGTTTCTGGGGAAAAGAAATACTGTAACTATCCTCCAGGATATGCTACGCAGGAAACGCACTGCACTTCATTCATGTGTAGATCGTCAGAGTTCGAAAGACTCATCAGTTACTAATTTATTTGGTCGACTGCAAAGTACTGTTGGTTGTTACTACGTCCTTTTAGTAAAGGAGCTCTCCTTGAAGAATGGTAAATTGTTTTCCTTAAAGAATACTACTAGTTCCTACACGTAAAAAAATAGTGCATGGCAAATATGTCGCACGGTATGGACGTCCAGCTCACCTAACAACGTTCAATGATTCGTATTTTACGCCGAAGAACTGGAAGGAGATGCTGAAGTGGGTTCGGATAAAACTCATATGCATGCAACACCTCTGGAGGCTTAATGCGAGAACTTGGGAGATCGATTAATTGCGGTTGCCATTTTCTACATGACGTGTGGTTGCTCAGGACACCAGATTTTGAAGATTTCTTAAACAATATTTCGTGCAGAATGCAAAACTTCCGCTTTGTGATGTTATGCCCTGAGAAACGCCGCAACCGGATGGTTTGGTTCTCAGGCAACAGTCCATTATCCCTTACCGCCAGCCACGCGTCCTTTCACAGTTGCCTAGCGCTAGAGAATCGGCCACCGCGTCAGTTTGTGGCCGCTGTAGGCATTCTTGGCTGCTTGATCTGCTTCATATTGTTTTCAGATTCCAATGGGCCTGGTGTAAATGTTTTGTTTATTTTGTGTTATATACAGGTCTTCTAATCTCAAAAAAATGGCTCTGAGCACTATGGGACTCAACTGCTGTGGTCATCAGTCCCCTAGAACTTAGAACTACTTAAACCTAACTAACCTAAGGACATCACACACATCCATGCCCGAGGCAGGATTCGAACCTGCGACCGTAGCAGTCTTTCTAATCTCACTATCCGTGTGTGTATGTATTGTGATGTGTATATTCTGTCAACTGAACAATCGCCAAATACATTTGAAATTACGTACCTATATTCCAATCAAATTTTAGTGAAACTAATTAGAGAACTTAAAACTGAATACCAAAGAAGCTGTCCTGTGAAATTCTGTAAGGTGCGGTGCAGTGAGCAGGTCTACGACGATTGACGTCACAATACGTGTCTTGCAGTACCAACACGCGGAACTAACAGAGTAAAAGTTCTGAGAAAATTTCCAACCGAACTTTGAAAGAAAAAACGTCCATAATGCTTTTGTTGAAATGCGCTGCAAATTTACGTACCCAAACCAACTAAGTAAAGCTCCGTGCTACATTTGTAAAAATATAACACTGCACTGTAAGAGAATCTGAACTAAAATTTAATTGAACTGACCCTGATGATAATTATGGAATCAACACTAGACCGTAGATAATCTTATTGCGTCCTAATAGTGATGTTAAACTGGCCCTATCAATTCCAGACTGAGATTTTCACTCTGCAGCTGAGTGTGCGCTGACATGAACGTTTCGTGGTCCTGTTCGATGTTTCGTGACTTAACTTGTAGCAACGGTACTGCTTGAAAGTGATGAATGTTAAAATGCAGCTCAGCAGCAAACCAAAATGCAATTCAGTTGCAAATTAGTTAAAGAAAACCTTGCTCAAGCGATAAGCACATCATACTTTAAACTTGAACAAGTGTGTTCAGCTAAGTGCAATGTACAGTTCTTCATACTTTTTCAGAGCTTCCTTGCAACTACCATTGAGTTCAGCGATATACTGGGTGCGGCACCCTCTAGGTATGCGCCGTCGGGAGATTTTCTTGACAAGGTCTATAAAAGTTTCATATGATTGTATCTCTGGTTTAATTTCCAAGATGCAGTGAAACACAATTACAAAATAAAACTTTAGTATGGGACTGGTGGAAGAAATTAAACTTAATGGATGATATAGAAGTGGCTTGGATTTAAGAACTATTTATGAAACTGACTTTTACCTATCACAACAAAATTCACCTCTTGCATACAAAATATACCTGTAACTCTGCCTTATAATAAGTTAATGAAATAGTGATGGGGTGGTGAATTTATAACTCTGAGTCTAGGCCATGTGAGCAGATAATTTGGATTAATCTCGTCTCTACAATCAGACTAACCGACCAGAATCAATAAAAAATAATCATACTAAAAATTTATCTTTCTGAAACCGATTATAAATTACGTGCAAGCAAGCAAAGCAGCCATAAAATTACCTGAATATCTTCACACTTCTAAAATAAGTCTTTCCAAAACCAAATTTCTAAAAGTCAGCATCCTCTGCGTTTGCATCGATTTTTTCAATATCTTCGAAAGTTACACAGGCAATGACAATACAACTGTCAATCAAAGATTTCGTTGCTTGTAGTCAGAATCTCTGTGGCGTAACACATCGTTTGTTAATGACTCTCTCTGACAAAAATATCCAGCGTACAAATATGAGTTACGACTCATGGAATAAAAAGAAAAGTCATGTCACACTCATCGAACACCAAAAATAAGCTAAAAACTTTCGTTTCTCTCTGAAAAAATATCCAGTGTACAAGTATGAATTATGACTCATAGAATAAAAAAAAGAAGTCACATCACGCTCATAGAACACCAAAAATAAGCTAAAAACTTTACAGTGGTACCCAACGGAAACATACATCTTGATACTCATAGGGCACTAAAGGTATCGCAGCAGATGATAAAAATTTTACTTTAAGGACATTTCATCTGCTCCAGTGCTTTTAGGGTCGCTCGTACATCATTTTTCCTTAAAATGGAAGCAGCAGGAAAAATAGAAAATAAGTAAATTGTAATTGTTGCGCGTACAGAATATTGTATGAGGAATATATGATTAAATTTGTACATGATTTAGGGGTGAACAGGGTCTGACATTCAGTGCAGAGATCAGCTACTTCAAGCAGCAACAACGGTTCCAGAGAGGCTGGGTATCGCTACGGACTGAGATTGGAGAGAGGGCACAGCCACTGGACTTAAAGAGTTAGAAACATAATGGTTACTGACCAAATTACCGGACATGTGAGGATGAGGTGGTCATGTTGCGTACGCTGTGTCGCCGGACAACAATCAGACAAGTGGTGGGATTGAACTAAAACGACATGTGCAATCTTGTAACGTTCATTCTGCTCGGATATGGCCTTCGCGACACTTCACGATGAAGTGGGGCTTATCTGAAAAGACTACTTGATAGCACTGTCACGTCTAGTGTTTTCATCATATCCAGCTCACCACCGCTGACGCTCCCCTTTCTGGTACACCAACAAGAGAAGTTGAAACAATGGTCGCCGCGTCGACAGCGTATAGTGCTCCAGACGTCACCCCACCTGTCCGTACTTACCTGGTCACAAATAAGCGCAATCACTGACTCAAAATAAGTGACATGGTTGTTCTGAAAGTGGGTAGCTACTAAAAACCTAAAATGTGATGCAATTTATTCATAAAATATTACTGGGCATAGTCACTATTAAAAAGTGAGCATGCCTTGCCACGTCTAGTGTTATCATCACGTCCAATTCACCAGTGGTCTAGACGCCAGCCGACGTGTTGCCATTCACCTGCGCATTTCAATGCGAACATTTAATGCAGGAACTAAAGTTTATTCAAATATAGATGAATATTTGCAGCTCCAGTCACTCTACATTTGCTGCCTAGCAGTCTTCGCTCGTTTTATTATGCGAAATAACTAGCAAAGAAACGTGAGAGCAATTTTTTTTCGGTCTGAACAGACCGTGTCACTCACTCACGCGGAAGCGACGGCAGCTGCTATCCGAGAAGCGTAAACATTTCAGCACCGTTACAGAGTCTGGAAAACAGCAACCTTGACACACTTAAAGAGAGGTTGCGAGGAACTCAGCAGAATATTCACTCTTGGAAATTGAAATAAGAACACCGTGATTTCATTATCCCAGGAAGGGGAAACTTTATTGACACATTCCTGGGGTCAGATACATCACATGATCACACTGACAGAACCACAGGCACATAGACACAGGCAACAGAGCATGCACAATGTCGGCACTAGTGCAGTGTATATCCACCTATCGCAGCAATGCAGGCTGCTATTCTACCATGGAGACGATCGTAGAGATGCTGGATGTAGTCCTGTGGAACGGCTTGCCATGCCATTTCCAACTGGCGCCTCAGTTGGACCAGCGTTCGTGCTGGACGTGCAGACCGCGTGAGACGACGCTTCATCCAGTCCCAAACATGCTCAATGGGGGACAGATCAGGAGATCTTGCTGGCCAGGGTAGTTGACTTACACCTTCTAGAGCACGTTGGGTGGCACGGGATACATGCGGACGTGCATTGTCCTGTTGGAACAGCAAGTTCCCTTGCCGGTCTAGGAATGGTAGAACGATGGGTTCGATGACGGTTTGGATGTACCGTGCACTATTCAGTGTCCCCTCGACGATCACCAGAGGTGTACGGCCAGTGTAGGAGATCGCTCCCCACACCATGATGCCGGGTGTTGGCCCTGTGTGCCTCGGTCGTATGCAGTCCTCATTGTGGCGCTCACCTGCACGGCGCCAAACACGCATACGACCATCATTGGCACCAAGGCAGAAGCGACTCTCATCGCTGAATACGACACGTCTCCATTCGTCCCTCCATTCACGCCTGTCGCGACACCACTGGAGGCGGGCTGCACGATGTTGGGGCGTGAGCGGAAGACGGCCTAACGGTGTGCGGGACCGTAGCCCAGCTTCATGGAGACGGTTGCGAATGGTCCTCGCCGATACCCCAGGAGCAACAGTGTCCCTAATTTGCTGGGAAGTGGCGGTGCGGTCCCCTACGGCACTGCGTAGGATCCTACGGTCTTGGCGTGCATCCGTGCGTCGCTGCGGTCCGGTCCCAGGTCGACGGGCACGTGCACCTTCCGCCGACCACTGGCGACAACATCGATGTACTGTGGAGACCTCACGCCCCACGTGTTGAGCAATTCGGCGGTACGTCCACCCGGCCTCCCGCATGCCCACTATACGCCCTCGCTCAAAGTCCGTCAACTGCACATACGGTTCACGTCCACGCTGTCGCGGCATGCTACCAGTGTTAAAGACTGCGATGGAGCTCCGTATGCCACGGCAAACTGGCTGACACTGACGGCGGCGGTGCACAAATGCTGCGCAGCTAGCGCCATTTGACGGCCAACACCGCGGTTCCTGGTGTGTCCGCTGTGCCGTGTGTGTGATCATTGCTTGTACAGCCCTCTCGCAGTGTCCGGAGCAAGTATGGTGGGTCTGACACACCGGTGTCAATGTGTTCTTTTTTCCTCTTCCAGGAGTGTAGAACAATGCCGACCGAACCGCCTTCGTTACTCCCGTAACATTACACGAGACACTAGGTAGGATGCAACAACGCCTAGCAGATGTTTGACTAAGCACTAAGGATCCTGTAACAAATTAGCTAAGCAAATGCAGCTGAAATGTAGACCGCTGACGACTCGGGCAAAGCAGAATCAATTTCATTATTTCGATGATCTCTTAGAACGGACACAAATTTCTCTACCCTGTCTCCAGTACTGTCTTTTAGGATCTAACATCGTACAGGTCCTCAGTCTGCATCCTGACGAATTAGTACGGCTTTCCAGCTCGGCAGAGCTGGATATGAACCAGTGGATATGAACCGGCAAGATGGGTAATGAATTGTTTAGTAGAAGGGATAACGGTGAACCCAGCTAGCAGCTCACTAAAGGCAACGTACCGGATATTGTATTGATCTATATTACCCCCTCCCCTCTTTTTATGCACATTTCTCAAACTTTTCAAATTGTCATCTAGCTTGCATATGTCTTAGTTATAACCAAATTCGATGCAGATGGATTAGATGATCACAAATCTCGTACCGAAACAACGGGATTCTTTTTATTACAAACAGCGCCGATTTAATTACAGATATAAAGCAAACGTGCAGTAATGTCACCAACAACATTTGAAATCATGTTTATCAGAAAAAAAACGCAAATAGTAAGAAACAACACAGGATTATAAATAATTAAAAATTGGTGAGCTCTTAAAATATTATTTTAAATGAACCATTAGTATGTGTGGAACGTAGGTTGGATTCAGCCTCTCATCAGAAAGAATAGAATCCGACACTGAATACCACTGATAATCACGTAATTCATGCACACTTGCGTAAGTAGAGAAGGCTGCTAACCCTCTATCCTACTCCCAATTACCCTTAAAACAAGCAAAGAACAAAGAGAGTGATCGGTATCCTCAGTTACTGGAAGTAGATGTGGTTCCCGTCAATTTCAAAATTGGTTAATGGATGATGATGATGATGATGATTGATTTGTGGGGCGCTCAACTGTGCGTCCATCAGGCCCCGTACCAAGTCCCAATTTTTGCACAGTCAGATTTTTACACAACCCAATCTAGCCACTGTCACGAGTGATGATAATGATGAAATGATGAGGACAACACAAACACCTAGTCCCCGGGCTTGGTTAATAGAGATAACTCACTATTAATGTAGGGAATCGTTCGGCACAGAATATCACGCACTAGGACATACGTGGCACAACTTGGCAATAAGCTACAAGACCACGAACATATGGTATCGTGCTAGACAAAGGCCACGGTGCTAAAAATGAAGATTGTCCATTTAAAAATGGGATTAACTTCACCCAAAAATTGGTCACACGACACTGAAATTCTTAAAAAGACTGATTTAACATAGAATCTAACTCAAAACGTCGAAAGCGCGTAGCTCTGGACACGCTTTGTGAAACTGTAAATTAGAAAAAAAATAGTACCAACTAACAACTCATCAGCACAAAATTAATTGAAATCTCCATAATATTGAATCTCAAAACGTCTCCCTAAGATAACTAAGACAGAAACTTCTACAAACTAAGCCAACATACTCAAATTTCTAAATTTGCTCTGGAACGACGCAGCCCAAGAGAGCATGACTCCTCCCTTACCCGTTCAGTGGCAGGGTGTGAAGTGTGGCACATAGCTGGTACGATTCCACTTGTAAACTGCGTTGGCGGGGGAAGAGGTCTGTTGCCTCTGACCCCCTACAGTAGGGCAAAATCTGAATGTAAGCTTTCTCTTGGGCTCTGCTCTCAACTTTCGTCCTTTGCTAAATCACCCTACTAGGTTATGTTAGAAATAACTCCACTCCATCCAGACGAATTGAGGTTGTACACAGAAACATTTGAATTGCAGATACAGACATATCCACTCACACATGATCAAATTAGGATGGATATGGACAGGAAAGGATGTTTATCGATAAAAAAACGAATAGATTGATCCATCACTTCTCCAGGGGCTACTGGTAACTAGTAAATTACGTCATGAAACTCAGAGAAATAAGTGCGTTACATGTGTCACGAACTCAAGCATTATGAAACAGTTTTGACTGAACGTTTCAGTGCAATCCTATAAGGCCGAGTGGTCAATACACTGTACGCATGTACCTCCAGTTCTAAACTGCATGACTCTAACTGAATTCTTACTTGGCGTTGATTTTGGCTGTCCTGAGTCCGTCGAGTCCATATCTACGTGACTGTCGTAGGTCCTAACCAACGTGAGCAGCAGTATCGCAGAACCATGGAATGGAATGTCAACAGCTCACGAACCTGTCGTTGCTGAAATCCGACATGTGCTAGGAAACGTTTCTTCTTCTTACACGAGATATAACTCCAGAGGTCACAAGCAAACAACATTCAAACGTGGTTTCTGAATTGGAAACCCGCAATGCGATCATACATTTTCTACAAAATATAGATTGTGCCACTCGTACTTACAGTGTCTTCATAGACAGGAAGTGACCAATGGCTACATCGCCCTTTATTGGCTGAGCGCTCGGGCCACCATGTTTTCTGCTTTCCTATGTTTACAGTGGCTGTAGGAGCGCCCGCATTGTTGTTGTAGACGGATTTTAGCGCTCACAATAATTATTCTGTATACACATATCATATCAGAAAATGTGATATCACGATATTTTTTCCCGAATTGAGCTAAAAGAGGCTTTACGAAATCTCAATGCAAAGTTGTGTTTTCTTTATTTCCACAATGTACTGGGCCCACAATGACTGATAATGAACACAGCAGGCAATTTTGTATTACTGTTTCATTTAATTTGAGTTTGGTTGTGTGATTAGAGGAAGACAACAGTGGGGATTGCATTGAGACTGCCTTTGCTGAATATCTTGGGCCACAGTGACTGGTAGCACGATGCCCTATGTAACTTCATTCTCCTTCGCTGACATGTCTAACATTCATGGTGGTGTCTGTTTGTTCTATTCGTGTCTCCCTACCACTTTCGCGCAACGACGCTCTGAGTGTGTTTTTTAGGGAATTGACTAGTTTGAACCTGGGACCTGTTGCTTGTAAGGAGACGCCAGACCACACATGACATGTAGAATTGAGAAGAGTTCAGTGAGACTAGCGAAGATACAACCAAATACTTAATGATCACCGAGCGAGGTGGCGCACACTGGACTCGCATTCGGGAGGACGACGGTTCAATCCCGTCTCCGGCCATCCTGATTTAGGTTTTCCGTGATTTCCCTAAATCGCTTCAGGCAAATGCCGGGATGGTTCCTTTGAAAGGGCACGGCCGATTTCCTTCCCAATCCTTCCCTAACCCGAGCTTGCGCTCTGTCTCTAATGACCTGGTTGTCGACGGGACGTTAAACACTAACCACCACCACCACCACTTAATGATCTCAGCCTCAGCTCCACTGCACTCCCCGTAAAAGAATCTTAATACTAACTAAATTTGGTGGAAGGGGTTCAAGGCTTTCCTATTTTTAATTAGCTGGTAAAATAATGTCGAAAAAGCAGTTAAGTTTACTATTGCAAATTTTATTCTACTCACAAAACATTGTTTATAAATTGCACTATTGATAAAAGGAGATGTTTTAATACATGATGGTAAAAACCAACTGCGTTCAACAAAAATGTGAACGAATATTGCCTGAATGGGTTTCCAAGTTCTACAATGGATCGAAGGATGAACTATGTCATATCACATCTATAATATAGATTTAAATTAAGTTTCACAAAAGAGAAAACTATCAAAATGGTCTACAGTGACCCTCAATTATCTTTAATTACTTATCTAACTTGTCGTAAATTACAGTGGCTGATGTGGCTTCTCAATAACTATATAACAGAAAAATCATCACGTTTCAGATATTTACTTCAAGTGGCAAATGTTAACACCATGAGCTTTAATTGACGATCGACACTAGTATTACGCAAAAAGGGGGTGTAACAGATGAGACTTCTGCAGTTCTGAGTGAAGCTTTATGCGCTGTTATGCGGCATCGCGTGCGGTAATTACCTTGTCGGTGTTCGTCACCGGGCGGCGGGCAACACAGCTCCGCTCACCTCACCGTCTCGCAAGCAACTCTCTCCTAACTTCTCCTTACTAAAATTTACCGAAGTTGGTTTAAAAAAAAACTACCTGGCTGTGTTTTCATCTGACCAATCAGGATCTCAATGTTAACCTTAAGCTCCGCCTACAAAAATTCTGTCTATCCAATGAGAAACGTTATACTTTTCGTGGTGGGGCAATATTTTTAAAGTTTGCAACGTAACAGAACGCGAAAAAGTCTCACGCAAAAATTTGCACCTGGTGTGGTCCTTTAGTGTTATCATAAGATCTATACTGTTCTTCTGGAGGGCTCTATCTTTTAACATGGGCTAGGGGTGGTCCTAACGTAACAGAGACGCGAAAATGTCTCACGCTAAAACTTGCGAGTGGTGTGGCCCATTTTGTGTTATCGTAAGATCTATACTGTTCTTCTGGAGGGCTCTAGCTTTTAACATGGGCTGGGGGGGGGGGGGGGGGGGTGGTCCGGACATAACAGAGACGCGAAAAAGTCCCACGCTAAATCTTGCATCTGGTGTTGTCCTAGTGGTTAGCAGGCGACATGGATGTCCAGTCCGTCCCTTATCGTAGGGCCTTCTAGCTTAACACGGTTCTGCTCTCGTTTCTCCCCTCGGAACTGCGTCTGTCTCACGGTCGGAAGGTATGACATACATTTAGGCATTCTTGTGTTAGTCTGTGGAATTCCATTTGCTCACTCGTTACTCGTATTACTTTGGTTAATTTAATGTCACGATTTATTTGGAGCTATGTGACATACTACAGGATTTGCGTATGATGTCATGGTTTTCATGGAAGGTATTGGATTTGCCTGACACCTTACACAGGGTAATGGACTCACTGGTTCTTTTGTTTTTGCGTGCATGAGAAGACACATTGTGTATGAGTTGAGATGAGGCGAACGGAGAATGCTACAGAAAATGACACTTTCCTGGGAGTGGACACCGGAGGCTTATTTGGTCTTGTGGTACTGGGGCTGCTGAGGCGTCCCAGGGGGTATTAATATATTATCCAGTCTTATAACGTCTCCCTACTGTCCGGTCGGGAGTGGTGAACTGCCATGAGTAGTAGACCGGAGCCGCTTCGTCATTTTTAGCACATTGCATTTGTAGATAGGCACTGGCTGCTTTGGGAAGCATGGGCTGCATAAAATAATGTGCTAGCCTCGTGAGCTGTCGTTCCATATTTCAGAGGGTCTCTGATGCGAAGCAAGTACTGTAAGAACGAAAACACCTGACTGCTATATTAGAATGTGATGTCACGAGAGTGGAGCGGAGGTCGTTTAGTAGTTGGGGAGAGTTTTTCTATGTGATTGGCGTCTGAATGCGACACGCTGTTTTCCCGGGATTCTCTATGCTAGAGGGAAACATCGCTTATGGGCTTCACTGTTTTGTATTTTCACTATTGACAGCTGGAATTGTTTGGCGGGAAAGGGAGAGCAGGGCGGAAAAGAGCGCCAAAATATAGGACTCCTGGACGAGAAACGATGGAGGCGGCATCGTCTGTGGGAGGGACGGGGTGAGATGTGGAACTGACCACAGTTGTGGAATTATATACGATCGCCTGTCTTAGGCTCCACTTTCTTGTTTTGACTATATGAACCTTTCAATTAGTCGCCATGCTTTTAGCCACTGTGTTCCTTGAGTGGTTTTCAGACTGTCACTTTTGAGTTGAAAGGGAGTAATTTCTTATGGACTCGAGTAACACTGCTGTCCATATAATCACTATTCAGAATTTTCACACAGATACCATTAGTCGCTGTTGAGAATCTCTTTTTCACGAACTGTGATCATCTTTTAATGAATCAGTTAGTGTGTTTCAATGAAAGATCGTTTCCGCCAGATACGTTTGTGTCACATTAAATTGTTGTGTAAATCCTCCACTTTAGGATCTGTGACTAGGGTCTAAAATTCACGTTATCCGTTAGAAGCTGTGCACAGGAAAGGTCTTAAGAGATTTGCTTGCCCATAAATACTTTTCTCGGCTAGCGCAATTTTACACGAAGAAAAGGGTTTGGAACTGAAAGTGTAGTACACTTGGACGTTAAAACAGTATTAAGAGGTAAAACGCTACTAACTTCAACGATGAATATCCCAGCGGGAAAATTGAAATATCTTATTTGCAGGACGTTAAGAAAACTCTAATAAGCGGCTAATATTCGACTATTCTTGAAGTTCATGTGATGTATAAGCTGCTTCAGGCCAGGCAGTTCCATATTAGATGTACGGCTATACCAGTAACTTTGTTTGCTTTATCCCCGCACCAAATAACAAGTTCGAAGTGTTGCTTAGGTGTCACTTTTCTGACCGATGTCTTTTTATAGCTGATCAGCCACTAGATCTCACGTCGCACGCAGCCTGGACAAAGCGTAACGTCTGCCTGAAGACTGGCTTCCCTGTCTCCACATACAGGCTGCCTGCTCCAAATGACTTTGTGTGTTTGTGCTGAAACCCTAATCCCTTGTACTTGCATGCATGTAGTAAACTTAACGCCAATTTAGCGTCTGTTGCATGGCGTTTCTACAGTGTTGCAGATTTAATGGCCAGAAGCGAAGTTCGTTAGTAAATAGAGTGTATTAATTGGGAAGAGGAATTTTAAATCTTTGGAGAACACTACGGAACAGACAAGGTCATTTAGTTGTACCATGGAATAATAACGAATGCGTTGATTACTTTCTTGTGTTACACTGCCTGAAAAAAAGAATGAAGTATCCAAAAGTGGCGAGGAAACAAAATTAAACTTCACAGGTAGAGAGGATATGTGATGTTATTTCAGTGATTATAAAATCGAGTAAACTTTACAAAGAGCTTGGCAGTATGAATCCACCTATCAGTGTGACGTTACAACTTGTCCTTCCTTGATGCATGAGCTGAATCTGTTGGGAAGGGTGTGATCAAGCCGTTGTATCCTTTCATGAGAAAAGCTGCCTGACAAGTGCTGTAATTGTTCCTTTATATCCTGGATACTGCCATTGGGATTAAGTTGATATCTGAGCATGTCTCTGACATATACAATTCGGAATAGATTTGTGGGTCATACTTGCTACAAGATAATACCAGTGTCAAGCAGACTGTTCATAATGGCACGTGCCACCTGTGGACGAGCATTGTCATGTTGGAAAATCGCACCACCATACTTTCACATGAGTAGTAACACATGAACTGCAGGATGTCTATGACGTGCCATCGGAGATACGTTAATCAGTACCGTCCATGGCCTAAAGTCCTACTTGATGACTTCCCACACCATGACGCCAGAAGAAACCCTGCTGTGCCCCCCCCCAGGTCGCCGCCATACTCCTAGAAGATGGTCACCGTTGAACATAGTGCAACTGCATTCATCACCGATCCATACTTCTCACCACTCGAAATACATCCGTTTGTGTTCAGAAGTTACAGGCAGCCTACGAATGGGACATTAATTCCCTAATCCAACAGCTGCTATTCTCCAGACAATGGTGCAGAAAGACACAGAATGTTTCTTTCCTAGACCCCATCACTTGTTATCGGATGCAGCCACAGATGTGACGGGATTGTGAAGTGGTTGGTGCACAATGGTGTGATCCACAAATTTGTGGTGTTCAGATGTGGTCAACCAGAACCTCGACGAGGACTGGACATCCCCTCAAGCTCCCACACAATCCAAACTTGGGACAGTGCCACATCGGAATGCGCGACTAACCCAAATGTTGGACGATTTGAGGGGCTGGGCAAACGGATCCCACAATGAGAGCGCTGTCGAAGTCTGTCAGGTTATCATAACGCCGTCTCACATGAGTACGAAGCATCGCGATGTGCTTCACAGTGATATCTCAAAATCTGACGCTGTTCATACCTCTTATACACTGGTGGACAAAAACAAAGAAACGGAAAATTCGTCATAACATCTTTGTTCATTAATATTTTTACACCAAATTTTCACCATCTTCAAAGTATTATCGATTGACCTCAACGCCCTTTTTCAGACGATCCTTCCATTGTTCAAAACAGTTTTTAAATTATTTTATCGGAATGTTGTTTATACTTTTCAGTGATTTTTGTTTTATCTCCTCTGCAATGGCAAAACGCTTTCCTTTCATGTCCCTTTTGAGTATGAGGAACATGAAGAAATTACTCGTAACTGACACCTGGTCGAACTATCCCTCTCAACCGCAGCCCAAATCCCGTTACTTTTGGGTAACACCTTATAGAGGGTTTTACAAAAAGGTAGGGCCAAACTTTCAGGAAACATTCCTCACACACAAATAAAGAAAAGGTGTTATGTGGACATGTGTCCCGAAATGCTTAATTTCCATGTTAGAGTTCATTTAATTTCGTGAGTATGTACTGTACGTCCTCGATTCACCGCCAGTTGGCCCAATTGGAGGAAGGTAATGTTGACTTCGGTGCTTGTGTTGACATGCAACTCATTGCTCTACAGTACTAGCATCAAGCACATCAGTACGTAGCATCAACATGCTAGTGTTCATCACGAACGTGGTTTTCCAGTCAGTGCAATGTTTACAAATGCGGAGTTTGCAGATGCCCATTTGATGTATGGATTAGCACGGGGCAATAGCCGGTGCGCGGTACGTTTGTATCAAGACAGATTTCCAGAACGAAGGTGTCCCGACAGGAAGACGTTCGAAGCTACTGATCGGCGTCTTAGGGAGCACGGAACATTCCAGCCTATGACTCGCGACTGGGGAAGACCTAGAACGACGAGGACACCTGCAATGGACGAGGCAATTCTTCGTGCAGTTGACGATAAACCAAATGTCAGCGTCAGAGAAGTTGCTGCTGTACAAGTTAACCTTGACCACGTCACTGTATGGAGAGTGCTACGGGAGAACCAGTTGTTACCGTACAATGTACAGCGTGTGCAGGCTGATTGGCCTCCACAGGTACACTTCTGCGAATGGTTCATCCAACAATGTGTCAATCCTCATTTCAGTGCAAATGTTCTCTTTGCGGATGAGGCTTCATTCCAACGTGATAAAATTGTAAATTTCCTCAATCAACATGTGTGGGCTGGCAAGGATCCGCACGCATTTGTGCAATCACGTCATCAACACTGATTTTCTGTGAACGTTTGGGCAGGCATTGTTGGCGATGTCTTGATTGGGCCCCATGTTCTTCCACCTACGGTCAATGGAGCACGTTATCATGATTTCATACGGGATACTCTACCTGTACTGCTAGAACATGTGCCTTTACAAGTACAACACAACATGTGGCTCATGCACGATGGAGCTCCTGCACATTTCAGTCGAAGTGTTCGTACGCTTCTCAACAACAGATTTGGTGACCGATGGATTGGTAGAGGCGTACCAATTCCATGGCCTCCACGCTCTCCTGACTTCAACCCTCTTGACTTTCATTTATAGCGGCATTTGAAAGCTCTTGTCTACGAAACCCCGGTACCAAATGTAGAGACTCTTCGTGCTCGTATTGTGGACGGCTGTGATACAATACGCCATTCTCCAGGGCTGTATCAGTGCATCAGGGATTCCATGCGACGGAGGGTGGATGCTTTATCCTCGCTAACGGAGCACATTTTGAACATTTCCTGTAACAGAGTGTTTGAAGTCACGCTGGTACGTTCTGTTGGTGTGTGCTGCCATTCCGTGATTAATGTGATTTGAAGAGAAGTAACAAAATGAGCTCTAACATGGAAAGTAAGCGTCTCCGAACACTTGTCCACATAACATCTTTTCTTTATTTGTGTGTGAGGAACGTTTCCTGAAAGTTTGGCGTACCTTTTTGTAACACCCTGCATATCTTAGGAGGCTTGATAATAACACTGAAATTTAATCACTGCCGCAGTCTGGTGATCGTTCTACCACTCGTAGAGAACTGCAACTACACTCCTGGAAATTGAAATAAGAACACCGTGAATTCATTGTCCCTGGAAGAGGAAACTTTATTGACACATTCCTGGGGTCAAATACATCACATGATCACACTGACAGAACCACAGACACATAGACACAGGCAACAGAGCATGCACAATGTCGGCACTAGTACAGTGTATATCCACCTTTCGCAGCAATGCAGGCTGCTATTCACCCATGGAGACGATCGTAGAAATGCTGGATGTAGTCCTGCGGAACGGCTTGCCATGCCATTTCCACCTGGCGCCTCAGTTGGACCAGCGTTCGTGCTGGACGTGCAGACCGCGTGAGACGACGCTTCATCCAGTCCCAAACATGCTCAATGGGGGACAGATCCGGAGATCTTGCTGGCCAGGGTAGTTGACTTACACCTTCTACAGCACGTTGGGTGGCACGGGATACATACGGACGTGCATTGTCCTGTTGGAACAGCAAGTTCCCTTGCCGGTCTAGGAATGGTAGAACGATGGGTTCGATGACGGTTTGGATGTACCGTGCACTATTCAGTGTCCCCTCGACGATCACCAGAGGTGTACGGCCAGTGTAAGAGATCGCTCCCCACACCAGGATGCAGGGTGTTGGCCCTGTGTGCCTCGGTCGTATGCAGTCCTGATTGTGGCGCTCACCTGCACGGCGCCAAACACGCATACGACCATCATTGGCACCAAGGCAGAAGCGACTCTCATCACTGAATACGACACGTCTCCATTTGTCCCTCCATTCACGCCTGTCGCGACACCACTGGAGGCGGGCTGCACGATGTTGGGGCGTGAGTGGAAGACGGCCTAACGGTGTGCGGGACCGTAGCCCAGCTTCATGGAGACGGTTGCGAATGGTCCTCGCCGATACCCCAGGAGCAACAGTGTCCCTAATTTGCTGGGAAGTGGCGGTGCGGTCCCCTACGGCACTGCGTAGGATCCTACGGTCTTGGCGTGCATCCGTGCGTCGCTGCGGTCCGGTCCCAGGTCGACGGGCACGTGCACCTTCCGCCGACCACTGGCGACAACAACGATGTACTGTGGAGACCTCACGCCCCACGTGTTGAGCAATTTGGCGGTACGTCCACCCGGCCTCCCGCATGCCCACTATACGCCCTCGCTCAAAGTCCGTCAACTGCACATACGGTTCACGTCCACGCTGTCGCGGCATGCTACCAGTGTTAAAGACTGCGATGGAGCTCCGTATGCCACGGCAAACTGGCTGACACTGACGGCGGCGGTGCACAAATGCTGCGCAGCTAGCGCCATTCGACGGCCAACACCGCGGTTCCTGGTGTGTCCACTGTGCCGTGCGTGTGATCATTGCTTGTACAGCCCTCTCGCAGTGTCCGGAGCAAGTATGGTGGGTCTGACACACCGGTGTCAATGTGTTCTTTTTTCCATTTCCAGGAGTGTATAATCATTTACATACCTACGATGGTGTGTATGCATGTGAACTAACTTTGGCATCCTACTAAGACTTATGTCTGGACTGTTCTTTTTATCACGCAGGTAATAATGAATTCATCGATTAATCGTTTGCATTATATTGTGTCATCAATATGACCACTAAGATATCAGAAGTAAGCTCTGTGTACTCGCTTCAAAATCGCCAGTGCGTGCTGTGACGTCATCTCCGAACTTTCCGTTTCCGTGTGCCCGTAGCCTTAACTCTTGAGTCTCTCCCACAGCCCACCCGTCACATGACTCTGTTGTCGGCTACAAGTGGATTCGACACGCTCGGAAAGGAGAGAGAGTGGCAAGTACAGCCGCTACATAAGCAATCGCCTTGAAAGCGCCATTAAACTGTAAATTACTATTAATTTATTTCACAAAATCATGATTCCAGCTTTATAGCCATTCTTAAGCGCAGGCTGAAATGTCACAAAGTGTCCGAGCAACATAAATGACAAGAGCAACCACTGGGCATCCCGATTATTAAATACCAATATAACGACTGATGGGTTAGCAGTGAATAGTGTTCTTTTCATGAATAGATTTACACAGACAACACTTTTTCGAAGACTGCTCCAAATTTATTTTAATATTTAAAATCTATTCAGAGAAGTCTAACAATTACTTTGTCATATACACACTTGCGAGGCGTTACCGAGTCTGTAAAGACAGTACTAGAAAGGATGATATGAGGAAAAGTGAAAAACCTAAATGGTGATTGACTATGAAAATACATCACAGAAACAAATGATAAGCTACACAAGTCGCTGTTACCCCATAAACACAATTTGCCATGACCACATGAATACAGAAGTAATACGATATTTCGTCGCGGGTATATAACAGTGACGGTGCTCTGTGCCCAGTTTTCGTTTAATACAGCACATGTTTTGTCATTGCGGAGGTGGAATGAACAGGAGTAGAATCATTTTGTTTGCACTGGACGAAATTTGTTTGCTATTCATTTGAACTGTGGAATTTACCGTGAAACTTATTCTAGGTATCACACCTATAGTGGAATACATTTATGATGTGTGGCGATCTTTCGACACATCGAAATTAAACACAAAACCAGTCTGTAGTTGCCACACACTTCTTTATTACAAAGATATTACTCTTATCAAATTAACAGTGGCAACGATTATAGAAAGGCGCTTGCCATATATTTTTCAAAATTGTATTAACCAAATTTCATTAATTAAAACAATATTCATAAAAGCATCGTTAATCAGATATGACAGTGAACTAAATCACACAAACTCCATGGCTTAGATGGAACTGTTTTTCACATGACTCACATAAAAACTCTGACTACTTCCAACAGCTAAAGAATGCATTAAGTCCAACAAACTCAGATCTTTCAAAATTTGCTTAACCAACTTCCGTTAATTAAAGCAATACTCATAAAACCACAATTAATCAAATCTCAAACATGGTTCAAATAACATAGAATCTGTTTTTTTTTTTTTTTTTTTTTTTGTAATTCACACTCGGCTAAGAACATTAATCCGCTTAATTCCAGTAATCTCAGATCTTTCCAAAATTGGTCTTTAAATTTCTGACAAATTAACAGGATTATAATACATTCAATATAATAATAACATATGAAATCGTCTTAACATGGGACCGTCTCAACTTTACGATAAATAGGTGATGGGCGCGACCAAATGGAAAGGTCCTAAGAGATACAGGAGATGCACGGACCATAAGGTGAAAAGAAATACTCACTTTGAACTACAAATAAGCTTCCGGAAAACCATAATGTTCCACCGGTAAGATGGGATTGCCGCACGTTAACAACGTAACCATAGATACCGATCCGGGCACTCAATTTTCTCTCTTCTACCGCGATACTCCAATCGGAGCTTGCTCGCGTCGACCACCGCCAATTATCTGAAACATAAACACATCAGCGGCAGACAACATTCTGACGCAACAGATACACAAGGATGTTAACCCAACCAGTTATTAATAAACCTCTAGTTCTACGCGTCATAAAGGAACCTTACGCAGACTTAACATACGTGACAGTGGGTCTTAAGATTTGATTACACAATCTCTAAAACCACAAACAAAATAATGAAATGCAAAAGGAATTAGAGAAAAAATTCGGCCAGCTTCTGAACGTCAGGCACAAACTTAGGCACTACTTGGTGTGCATCAAACACAGCTTGATGTCTATTGCTCCCCTAAATGCCGTCAACTTATCAGGCAGCAAGTTCAAAGGTAACTGAAACACCCAAGATAGTTTTCAGTGCACAGGGGTATTCAATTATCATGAACAGAAGCCATCGATGAACACTTCGACGACCCTACTTCATTGACTTAGAATCACATGCAAGAGACACTAAGGACATCTGTTCTTCACATATCCAAGAAACCCCAATCACCGTCGGCAGTGGATCTGCATGACAACGGCTAAACACGCAGCAGCAGCGGCCCACGCTCCTTCGTCTAACCGACTCGGCCACTCGCCACGCTGCATACAGGCACAACGCGATACGTTACTGTCGCTGACACAGCTGATGCACGAACTGAAGAACCGGAGAGCGCGCGCGCTGCAGTTAAATAGCCATCCACCAAAGATATGAAGCCAAGCGGGCATCGAAAATCGACTCAGACGATCGTTATGAGAATCGATGGAGACTGGCGCCCGCAGCGCATTAGCTCAATTTACAATTGTGTACTTTACATCAATTAGTTTCCGTCATACACCCTCCACAGCCTCATAAGAGAGCTTCGTGTAGGACCATTTGATATTGACAATCGGTCTTTCGCCTTATCGGTGCTACTTTACAGCAGTAGTATCGTGTACTTATCTTGGGTACGAACAATAAGTCACGACTAGCCTTACACTAACGCCTGCTTCAGTGAAGCTTTCGGCACAAGAGGCGAGCTAGATAACGTTGTCGTGTCGCTCTGTGAGTTTACTGATGTCAGTTCCTGCTATTTGACCTTGACGAGCCGTTTCATCGCGTGGATCACAAGTTCTGTGATATTTCGGCGACGTGTCACGTAAACTAGAACTAATAGGAAGAAAGAGCGCTCCCTGCATCATAAGGACAAATATTGAAGCCCGCAGAGACCAAGCCCGCCGTATCGAACGTGTCTTGTTCAGTAGAATCCCGTATTGTCTAGGTTCTATACTGTAAGTGGGCTGCTTCTGTGTTGGCAGCGCTGTGTAGCGTTTCGCATTGGATCTCTGACTGCGCTTTCTTTGTAAGAGACTCTGTGGCTGGTTGGACTCGTTGTTGCAAGTTAATCGCTAATAGTGTTGGGCAGTTGGAAGTTAGTCGCCATCAGTGATGGAAGTACTGTTGGGCACTTGGAGGTGAACAGCCAGCAGTGATGGATGTCGGGAGAGAATAACCAGAGGTGATGTAGGTCAGAAGTTTGAAGTGTTAGCTCGAGCGGACGATCTGGAAGTGTGTCCGTCATGGAAATGTAATTTGTCGATGATTATATCATCTTTTGAAACTGGATGTCACAGACGTTTATATGTTATCTGATTTTTTAACTGGTTGCCACATTATTAAGGTAAATATATTGTTTGCTCCGCAACAAAATCTTTCCTTTGCTAACGATATCCCTGTTAGAAGTTAGTGCCTTCAGTAGTTAGAATCTTACATTTAGCTGGCAGTATTGGCGCTCGCTGTATTGCAGTAGTTCGTGTAATGAAGATTTTTGTGAGGTAAGTGCTTAATGAAATGTATAGGTTATTGTTAAGATTTCTTTTTAGTCAGGGCCATTCTTTTGAATTAATTATTTGAATCAGATTGTAACTTTTTTGAGCAGCCAGACTGCGTTGCGCTAGAATATTGTGGGTCAGTGTTGACTTTATAAGAAAAAGTAAAAAGAAAGTAGGCTCAGTACGTTCATTTTTACTTAGCTGTTTCAGAATTAAATAACGTAGAAGCTTCAACTTTCCGTTTCATTCAGCAATAGTAGCAGAAAAGAATTTTAATACGGAAGTTTCAATACCTCAGATCGCGTCTCGAGAACGAATCGTTATTGGTGCTATTTGTTTTAATGTTAAGTTCGGGAATTGTCATACTGGTAGTTAGAGAGTTTTAGTATATAGTTATTATCGCGTTATAAATCGCGTGTTATCAGAGTAAGCAGTTGTAAGGCAACAGCATATTAAAGATACATGATAAACATGTTGCTCTTATGAGGATTTGTTATAATTAAATGTAAATGAATAACATCTCGGTGATTAAGGCCTGTAGGTT
Organism: Schistocerca gregaria; assembly: GCF_023897955.1. Taxonomy (NCBI): domain Eukaryota; kingdom Metazoa; phylum Arthropoda; class Insecta; order Orthoptera; family Acrididae; genus Schistocerca; species Schistocerca gregaria. Next base: position 424,420,910 of record NC_064923.1, read on the forward strand.
AGTAAGGTAAAATTCAAAGTGTGTTGTACAGACTAGCGTAGTGTGTAAAGGCACTATGTTACAATGCAGAATTAGGTCGATATATCGTTCGTCTATACCTAACTTTTCTATTCGGGTTTTACACGTTTCTTACGAAGTTAATAAAAAATGGTTCAAATGGCTCTGAGCACTATGGGACTCAACTGCTGTGGTCATTAGTCCCCTAGAACTTGTAACTACTTAAACCTAACTAACCTAAGGACATCACACACATCCATGCTGGAGGTAGGATTCGAACCTGCGACCGTAGCAGTCGCACGGTCCGGACTGCGCGCCTAGAACCGCGAGACCACCGCGGCCGGCTTACGAAGTTAATAGAAATAATATATCTGTAACACTTAATGTTATGTAAATACAACTGCATTTTCTGTCAGGAGGAGTCTGTTCGATTTGGTGAACTTTTGTAAGCTGATATCGTTACTGATCCGGTCATGTATCTTTCCTTTTTGTCTTACAACATGTTCTCAGATATTGGTGTTTTTATTTTGGTGTACCACGGACAGAACACTACGTCTAATATATGGACACGCGAGGAAATGTGCGTTTTAATAGAGGTAACGTAGGAATTCTTTGAGCTTCCGTTTTCGTGAACAAACTGTATTGTTCGCGAGCCAAATAAATCTCTGGAGAGAGCTGAGCGAAAAACCACGATAACCAGCTCGTCCCGTGTATCGGTGGTGCTGTGTTTCATGACGCTGGACATCCCATCTCTGTGCACGTCAAATGTTAGCTTCCTAGTCCAGTTTACCGATACCGCAGCGCTGCAGTTCAGACGGGTCACATTCGAGGTGCAGCAAGAACGAAGGAAGCCCGTTAGCACCAACATAACAGCAGTGGCTAGATTTTTGAAGTACGCAACCCTCCACACTGGACTCGTACTCGCTGCGTTTCTGATCCCTAACTGTGGTATCGATACCTACGATGCCGCGTCATAGGTGCAAGTTCGTACGTTGACACTACGACACCGACACAGACGCCAGCGCCCTCTAGCTAGCGCTGTGTAGCTCTACGAGAGCCGCTCGAGATTCACTCCATTTGATTCCGAGGAGACGACCTAGCAACATTCTTTCTACTTCATAGGGAGCTGGCCATTATAGACTTCGTTACTTCAAAAAATAGTTCGTCCCGCTACTAGTAGCTGTATGATTGATTGATGTACAACTTCGAACCTACGTGCTTATCTTAGCCAAAGTTAAGTATTATCAGCTGTATATGTTCATACACGAGTAAGAGCTATAACTGAAACATCCCCTTAGTACAATTGTTGAATTACTGTGCTGGTAAACCCCTTACGTAGATTTTCAAACAGCTGAGCAGAACTGAACGAACTCAGACATATCGCTCTTTACTGATAATCACTGAACTGATACATGATTTTTTTAGCGCAACGCAATCTGACTTTCAATCATCCTTACAAAAGAATGGACCTAATTAACAATAACCTATACCTTTCATGAATCATTCATCTCACAAATATCTTCGTTACTCGTACTGCAATACAGCGTGTGGCAATACTGCCAGCTAAATAAAAGATTCTAACTTCTGAAGGCACTAACTACTGATAGACATAGTTAGCAAATGAAAGATTTTGATAAAGAACAAACAATGTATTTACCTTAATAATATTCAAAAGTCATCATATATATATATATATATATATATATATATATATATATATATATATATATATCAGTTCATGACATCCAGTCTTACAAATTTCGTTTTTCTGACGGAGACACGTCCAGATCGTCCGCTCTCAAAACTCTTCCATCTCTCTTCTCACGTCCACCACTGCTGGTGGCTCACCTCCAACTGAACAACGCTACGTGCTGTTCACATCCAACTGCCAACACTACAATAGCAAATATTCCAAAAATGCAAACCAGCCACAGACTGCACACAGCACAGTCAGTGATTTACAGAACGCTACGTGGCGTTACCAACATAAAAACCTAAACAGTCTACATACTTAACCTATACGCAGTACCGAAGGATTTCACCTTTTCCTGCTCCTACTCACTTCCTACATTCTTCCTACCCTTCAGTTTTCAGCAACAGACCCACGCGCCGCCTTCCAAGCGGGGTACAAAACTAACGACCACACTTTCAGTATAAAAAAGCCGCAACGGGATTGCGCGGTTAACAGTCGAATATCTGAAAGACTACAGTCCTTTTATACCAGCAAATCACTGGGCCAGTGGCTGCGACGAAAGGTGGACTTCAGGGGCGGGAAGGCGTGGCAGGGTTTCGGCGACGAAGAGAGGATTCGCATTAGGACAGGAAAACTTTATCCGAGCTGTCGAACCTTTAAAAGCTGAGGAGGGCGGCTCCTCGTCGTGGCGGCCGAAAGTAGCGCCGAGGCGACGGCTTTCGCGGGCGAGGGAGGAGGAGCAGGGACGGTGAGCTTCCCAGCCGCGAGGAATTTTATAATGAGGCTCACCCCCCGTTTCTCACATTTCAGAATCTGTGACAGTGCTGATTAAGAGGCGCGGTGTTATTGGGCGCGGGTGATTCGGTCGGCAGGCGTCAGCGAGAAAAGGGGGGGGGGGGGGGGGGGAGACAGCCGGGCCGCAGAAAGCGCTCGCACTGGATTTGAGTGGAGCTACTTGTGGCCGGGGAGGGAATCGGCGGTGGCCGCGCACGCAGACGTAGAAGCGCCGCCGAATTGCGGAGCAGCTCGCGGATTCTAACGCCCCGCGGTGTGTATCCGACCGCTCCCGCCGACGTAATTTCCTGTCTGCGGAAACGAGTTTAATAAAAGCCCGCCGCCTCAGACTCGGCAATTGCTTCTGCCACGTGTTGCTGCTGTATAGGCGGATGTTATGGAATTTTCCGCGTGGAGGCGGCTCGAGACGGGAGGTATCCGAACAGCCAGGAAGGAGCTATTTGCGAGCTTCTCCGCAACTGCGCAGAGAGATGTTTTGCAGCATCTACTCCCGCTCTCAATTCCTCTTCCACTCTTCCGTGCTCGTACCTCTCCTTTTTTCAGCCCCCTCGTGACACGTTCCGCTGTCGATCTCTGTCTGTTATCCAGTGAGACGCTCTCTTTGTCTGACGCGGAACGACTCGCCTGCTCTCTCTCCCTGGGGGAACCGGATTCCGGCGCGACGGAGCGCTTCAAATGAACGGCGCGTAACAAAGGATGTTTGGCTGCCTGTGTCGGCGACGACGCAAACACAATACCTGCCGGGGATCGATGGTGGCCCGGGGCGGTGAGTTCCGCCGCCGTATCCTGGAAACGAAGACTCTTCCGCGTCACCGGAGGGCGCCGCAGCTGCTTCGCTTTCCAGCAACACTTGCTGCTAGCCCGATAGTCCAAGCCCAGCGTTTCCACCTTAGCAGAATTTAGGCATGGGCTGAACCGGAAAGCCATTATGCATCTATGTCATTGCCAACCCTTCCTCCCTCTGCCGCTCTATGTCGTTAGATCCGCAGAAAAACAATCTGATAATGAGGTCATAGCACGGCAGAAGACACCGGTTTCCAATGCTCGTTTAAGAAAATTCCTGGATGTCTCAAATATCCACCAACAGAATACAATACTACATTGAAGAGCCAAAGAAACTGGTACACCTGCCTAATATCGTGTACAGTCCCCGCGAGCACACAGAAGTGCCACAACACAACGTAGCATGAACTCAACTAATGTCTGAACTAGTGCTGGAGGGAACTGAGAACATAAATTCTGCATGGCTGTCCATAAATCCATAAGAGTACGAGGGGTGGAGAACTCTTCGAACAGCATGTAGCAAGACGTACCAGATATGAAACTTCCTGGCAGATTAAAACTGTGTGCCGGGCCGAGACTCGAACTCATGACCTTTGCCTTTCGCGGGCAAGGGAATTAAAGCTGTGAGTTTGGGACGTGAGTCATGCTTGGGTAGCTCAGTTGGTAGAGCAGTTGCCCGCGAAAGACAATGGTCCAGAGTTCGAGTCTCGGTCCGGCATACAGTTTTAATCTGCCAGGAAGTTTCATATCAGCGCACACTCCGCTGTAGAGTGAAAATTTCATTCTACATCCCGGATATGTTCAATAATGTTCATGTCTTGGGAGTTTGGTGGCCAGCGGAGGTGTTTAAAATCAGAAGAGCGTTCCTGGAGCCACTCTGTAGCAGTTCTGTAAGTGTACTATGTCGCATAATCATGCTGGAATTTCTTAAGTATGTCGGAACGCACAATGGACATGAATTGATGCAGGTGATCAGACAGGATGCTTACGTACGTGCCACCTATCACAGTCGTATATAGGCGTATCAGGGGTCCCATATCATTTCAGTTGCACACATGCGACAACATTACAGAGCCTCCTCCAAGTCCCTCGCTGACATGCAGGGTCCATGGATTCACAAGTTTATCTCCATACCTGTACAGTCCATCCGCTCGATACAATTTGAAACGAGACTCGTCCGACCGTGCAATTTGGTTCCAGTCAACAACAGTCGGTGTTGACTGGCCCAAGCGGGGTGTAAAGCTTTGTGTCGTGCAATTATCAAGGGTACACGATTGGGCCTTCGGCTCCGAAAGCCCGTATCGTTGATGTTTCGTTGAATGGTTCGCACGCTGACACTTGGTGATGGCCCAGTATCGAAATGTGCAGCAATTTGCGGAAGGGTTGCACTCCTTCACGCCGAACGATTCTCTTCGGTCGCCGTTGGTTCCGTTCTTTGCAGGATCTTTCTCCGGCGGCGGAGATATGGGAGATTTGATGTTTTACCGGATTCCTGATATTCACGGCACACACATGAAATCGTCGTACAGGAAAATCCCCACTTTATCGCTACCTCGTAGATGCTGTGTCTCATCGCACCACGTTCAACACCACGTTCAAACTCAGTTAAATCTCGGTAAACTGCCATTGTAGCAAAAGTAACCGATCTAGCAACTGCGCCCGGCACTAGTTGTCTTATATAGGCGTTGCCGACCTCAGCGCCTCTGTTTGCACATCTCTGTATTTGAATACAAATGCCTATACTAGTTTCTTTTGCGCTTCAATACAAAAAATTATCTTTGCACAATTTACAGACAGGTAGCGTATATGACTTCCCTGCCTTACGTACACTGAAGTCTGCGGCCACAGGAAGAACATCCGACCAAGGAGTTAAATACGAGGGTCGTTCAGTAAGTAATGCAACAATTGTTTTATGAAAGACGGTTGGTTTTATTCAGGATTCCAGTACAACCTATTATTCCCCATTCTGTCGGCTATAATATCGTCTTTTTAAACATAATCTCCGTTCAATACGACAGCATTACGGCGCCTTACTGGAAGAGCCTGTGCGCCCACATGGTACTACTTCACTGGTCGGCGACGTTCCCTCTTGCTGCTGCTCCAGTAATCTCCCCATTATCCACGTGCTAGTTTCCGCGGAGTGCATCCTTCTTTGGGCCAAACAGGTGGAGGCGGGAAGGTGCGAGATCTGCGCTGTAAGGTGTGTGAGGAAGAACAGTCCAGTGAAATTTTGTGAGCTCCTCTCTGCTTCCACGGCGTGTGTGAATTGTTGCGTTGTCGTGCAGAAGGAAAAATTCCTTTCCAATCTTTGTGACAACGGATACACTGAAGTCATTTCTTCAACTCCCTCTGAACACAACACTCTTCAGAGTTGATCGTTGTATCAGGTGGAAGTTCAAACAAAATAACTTCTTCAGAGGCCCAGATGGCAGCACGACTTCTAGCTTTTTCTTCTTAGGAGAGATGTTATGCACCACTGCATGGTCTGCAGTTTCGTTTCCGCTGTTACGATGTTCAACTAAAAATTTTCACGAGCAGCCTCGTAACGGACAACCAATTCCGAATAGATGGTCCTTCGTTCTCGCTTATGGTCTTCTGTTAGACGGAGAGGAACCCAGCGCGCACTCGACTTTGAGTACCCCAGCAGGGACGAGCAGTTGTGCGGTGAGGCGTTTGTCATCCGTCGACCTCCTCGGCTGAAGAGTGTCCGCACGTTCCAACATAGCAGGACTCACAGCTGTGTGCGGCCGTCTGCCACACGAGACACCAGACGTGTTTACACAACCTTGCCGTGATGATTACAGAAGCGTCGTCCAACGTCTCACAGTGTTTTGGTCACTGCCAGGTCTCCGTAGACATTCTTCAAGTGCCTATGAGTTTCTGCTATGTTCTGGTTTTCCGCCAACTCGGCTGTATACTTGGAGCTCACCTCCGTTACAGACGCCATTTTGAAAGCTACGTACACCTCTACCACCTAACGCACGTTCATGAAGCTATAGGGATTGAAGCGGGAGTATTCCACGATGCCCGACAGCAAATTCTCCATTTTTTCAACCGGAATCGGCAGAGAAAAGTATGTGTTGCTTTACTTATTGATTTCCCTTCGTTACGAAAAAATTGCGAAATCATGATTACAGCAGTGCCCGCCCCTATACAGGATTAACGCTAAGTAAAATAAGAAGAACGGTAGAGGACGTCAAATTGAGAAAAAAATCCAGGTAATCATACACTTAAACAAACTGTTACAACCTGACCTACAGTTATACGAAGGCAACACCTTTTTATTTCAAGACCCAGACTGTAGCAATATTAACAACAGAGTGAAAATCTGTCCATATCTGCTGTGCAGCGTCTTCAGTATGCCCGTCGATCGCGTCACGTCGTACTTTTCACTTCTGAGCACACAGCGTGCACGTAGAGGTGCCAAGAACAATAGTGTCTCCCTCCAAGTGTGAAGTGCGTGCTGTCATTCTATTACTTCATGCTGATTTCATGCAGCCCACGTAAGGTAACGGTCATGCGTGACAGGGAAGTGCGGTTACGGGACAGGAACTTTGAAGCAGGACGTACAGACTTTCATGATGCACGCGGTCAAGGAATGAAACGAGCATCGCCCGATGATCTCGTTCAGCAAGAGGATCACGCTGTACTAGAAAACGGTCAGCTCATAATTTCTGTGTTGAGTGATTCATTACCGTGCATTTTGGCACAGACAACGAGCAGTACCAGACCGGCCTAGAGAACTGGCTGAATGCACATGAGACTGCCTTCTATGACGAGAGTACTTGCACCACGCTACGGCAAATGACTAAGTCGGAGCGCATACTACACAGATCAGTAGCTGGAAAGCGTAACTAAATCCTGCAAGTAAATCACTTTCGATTTCCACTGTGGATTCCATTTTGCAAAAATATTAAAAAACTGCCTCTGTATTTAATCTCTCTTAACAAAGTGAAGCATTTAGAACTCTTTTGTCTGACATAAAAAATCATAAATAATCTCAGGGTGACATTATATGAAATATATCAAATACACCACTGGCCATTAAAATTGCTACACCAAGAACAAATGCAGATGATAAACGGGTATTCATTGGACAAATATATTATACAAGAAATGACATTTGATTACATTTTCACGCAATTTGGGTGCATAGATCCTGAGAAATCAGTACCCAGAACAACCACCTCTGGCCGTAATAACGACCTTTATACGCATGGGCATTGAGTCAGACAGAGCTTGGATGGCGTGTACAGGCTCAGCTGCCCATGCAGCTTCAACACGATACCACAGTTCATCAAAAGTAGTGACTGGCGTATTGTGACGAGCCAGTTGCTCGGCCACTATTGATCAGACGTTTTCAATTGGTGAGCTATCTGGAGAATGTGCTGGCCAGGGCTAGTTGAATATTTTTTTTATCCAGAAAGGCCCGTATAGGACGTGCAACATGCGGTCGTAAATTATCCTGCTGAAATGTAGGATTTTGCAGGGATCGAATGAAGGGTAGAGACAGGAGTCGTAACACATCTGAAATGTAACGTCCACTGTTCAAAGTGCCGTCAATGCGAACAAGAGGTGACCGAAATGTGTAACCAATGGCACCTCATACCATCACGCCGGGTGATACGCCAGTATGGCAATGACGAATACACGCTTCCAATGTGCGTTCACCGCGACGTCGCCAAACACGGATGCGACCATCATGAAGCTGTAAACAGAACCTGGATTCATCCGAAAAAATGACGTTTTACGATTCATGAAGCCAGGTTCGTCGTTGAGTACCCCATCGCAGGCGCTCCTGTCTGTCATGCAGCGTCAAGGGTAACCGCAGCCATGGTCTCCGAGCTGATAGTCCATGCTGCTGCAAACGTCGTCCAACTGTTCGTGCAGATGGTTGTTGTCTTGCAAACGTCCCCAACTCAGGGATCGAGACGTGGCTGCACGAACCGTTACAGCCATGCGGATAAGACGCCTGTCATCTCGACTGCTAGTGATACGAGGCCGTTGGGATCCAGCACGGCGCTCCGTATTACCTTCCTGAACTCACTGATTCCATATTCTGCTAACAGTGATTGGATCTCGACCAACGCGAGCAGCAATGTCGCGATACGTAGACCGCAATCGCGATAGGCTACAATCCGACCTTTATCAAAGTCGGAAACGTGATGGTACACACTTCTCCTCCTTACACGAGGCATCACAACAACGTTTTACCAGGCAACGGCGGTCAACTGCTGTTTGTGTATGAGAAATCGGTTGGAAACTTTCCTCATGTCAGCACGTTGTAGGTGGCGTCACCGGCGCCAGCCTCGTGTGAATACTCTGAAAAGCTAACCATTTGCTAAGCACAGCATCTTCTTCCTATCAGGTAAATTTCCCGTCTGTAACACGTCATCTTCGTGGTATAGCAGTTTTAATGGCCAGTAGTGTATATTGAAATTACATTACATAAATTCGCCGTAACTTCTGAACAGTTTGCGTCATGACGTTCAAACTGCACAGCTGGCAGCGGGGCATGATGAGAACTAGTATGCACATGCATGGTTTCCTTTGGCGACGAAGCCCACATTTATTTGGGTGGGCTCGTCAATAAGTAAAGCTGACCTATTTGGGGGACTGAGAAACCGCATTTCGCGATCGCGAAGTCTCTTCGCCCTCATCAGGTGAATGTGTGGTGTGCCGTGTCCTATCACAGAACAATCGGTGCGATATTCCTTGGCGGCACGGTGATGATTTCATCCCTTTTATCCGAAGTGACTCTCATTCATGCAAGACTAAGCTCGACACCATCGAAGCAGGATATTATTTCATGTCCTGCAGGGGTACTTTGCGGACAGCATTCAGGCTCTCGGGTACCCAGAGGCCACTGTCATGGGCCTCAATTTAACGCCATATTCTCCGGATCCGAGAACGCATGCGACTCCTTTTTGTGGTGCTCCATGGAAGACAAGGTGCACAGAAGTAGCCCCAAGACCATTGCTGTGCTGTAAACAGGTATTCAGGAGGTCACCGACAACATCGACGTTCCGACACTCCAGCCGGTCATGAAGAGTTCCGCATCTATCGGATGTTATTGTTTTCCCACAACAGAATTTGTCTGTATGTCCGTATTTTCTAATCTTATTGCCCTTGTTATAGAAATATGACTTCAGGGAAAGTTATTTAACACTCTAGCATCAAGGAAAGTTCCTTAAATGTGATTTGAGTCTCACTTCAAGAAAAAATGTTTACAACTCTGTGAGACGCAAATCAGTAACACCTCTCTTTTGTCTTTTTCCTCTGTCGAATGTTATGCGCATTCATAGTATTCAGCTCTTACCTGGCGATGTGTTGTCGCTGCAATATGTTGCATCGATCCTTTCTGGTAGGTGTCTTTGTATGTAAATGATCTATTTGAATAAAAGTGACCTACACTCGTTTATTTTATATTATGACTCATTATTATAACTGGTATCTTGTGACACCAGATGCTATGTTACCGTGGGATTACCTCTTACACAACCTGCGCACACTTTGTGGCATACCGATGGGCGAACTCGGGTCTATGCCAAACCAAGTTGAAAGTATTCGTAAACATAGTTGTGATGAAAAAACAGAGATAACATTCAACATTTACGAAGCAGAAATCAATGTTGATTGCAATCTCGTCTCTTTCATATAATGGACGGTCACATTAATAAAACATTTGTACTCTCTGAAGTCCAGATATCAAACTTTAAAGCAATATGTTCAACCTTCCGCATTTTTTATCTTTAGGGTACTGACTCAGTCTTATACTTTTTTTCTGACAACTGATTCAGTTTTCTACTTGGGTTACCAGCATTTAATATGTTGGTCTATTTGAGCAAAACTTCGCTCTCGACAATTTGCTATGGCTGCTAAACCTATGATCAGCAAACACCTACATAATCCTGCAAAGATATTTGTGGTACGGTTAAACAAGTCTGACTGAATCGTTTTGTTGAATGTTACACATCAACAAATGAAGATGGCGGTGGTAGCAAAGTTGTGATCGAGGAACGATTGCCGGTGCTTGCAGACACTGAAGTATCACTGTCTGAACTCTAAGAGCCCGCAATATCCGATGGGATGTTTTTTCTGTGCTTTTTTTTTAATATGATTCATCAATGTGCATGTCATTCCAGAATATCTTTGTGTTTGAACATTTATTGCACTACACTATTCCATCTATAGGCGAATAAAAAATTTCCCAAACTGGGAAAGTTTTTTTATAGGCTGGGCATTTTTCAGTCACACACAAGAAAGTGTATATAGTTTAATAAATAAAACTTATAAAACACTTCACGAACTTTGAGCAGGAAAACATGTTATCACAAGTTAATGCACTTTGAAAAACATAATCAGTGAAGTTCAGTTCACGCGCGTTGCCGAAGGTATAGATATTTGACTCGGATAAATTAGAGTTCCGTCGGTGCAAAAGAGGCGGTCAGCTCAGCGCCGTTAGCTGTGCAACGCGTTCAACTCGACTTAGTAATAATCTCAACCCAATTTAGCCCGTTTCGTACACCGAGTTGACCAGAAGCTTGTTCAGATCGAACTGACAGGTAAAGCTAAATTAACATTCGATGTCTTTTGCCACGTTTGCATCTACTCGGGTTGTAACTTTTCTTTAGATGTGGCAAGCAAATGAAGTTGGTAGGAAAATTCTAATAGCCATCATTTCGCCCGTTATCGTCTGCGCGGTATGCGAACCGGTTTGATTGCAGTTCTTTTCATATATGAAATCGGTGCTCAAACTGGAAAAACTTTTTTCATTGTCTGGTATCCAAATATCTGAGCTCAAGGCAAAATGTTCTACCTACAGCAATTTTTTTTTCTTACAAACTATATATTCCATGTTGTATAAACCTGCTAACATATCTTTCTTCTTGAGGACTTTCATAATCGGTGATGTAGAAGCCAAAAGCCTCGCCAGGTGCATGAATGGCTACCACGGTACAGGCTGCAGTATCGAGTCTTTTGGCATGAAATTTTGAAGACAGTGATACAAACGGAATTTCCTCCAGTGCTTTGTCGGCGATCTAACGCACTTAAGGTAACCAAATGCCTCTTCACGCCCATTGATGGCTGCTATGTAACGTCCCTATAGAAAAATTATGAATGAATGTGCTGGTAAACTTCTACTTTATTTGATTTTCAAACAGCTGAGCAAAACTCAACGTACACAGACATTTCTCTCTTTATTCATTCTGATCATCACTAAACTGACACACAATATTTTTAGCGCAATGCAATCTGACTTTCAATAATCCCTACAAAATAATGGCCCTGACTAACAATAACCTATACTTTTCATGAATCACTTACAAAAATCTCCGTTACTCGAACTACTACAGTACAACGAGTGCCAGTACTGCCAGCTAAATAAAAGATTGTAACTGATGAAGGCACTTTACTGATAGGCATACTTAGCAAATGAAAGATTTTGATAGAGAACAAACAATGTATTTACATTAACAATATTCAAGAGTCATATGACATCCATCTTTACAAATTTCCTTTTTCTGGCGGACTCACGTCCAGATCGCCCGCCTCTCAAAACTCTGGCATCTCTCTTTCCACATCCACCACTCCTGGCGGCTCACCTCCAACTGCCCAACACTACACAAGCGAATATTCCAACAATGAGTCCAACCAGCCACAGACTGTACACAACGCAGTCAGTGATTTTCATACAGAGCACTACGTGGCGTTTCCAACTTAAAAACCTAAACAGCCCACTTACAGCTGCACTACCGGCTGAAATTTGAAAATACACTTACGACACACTTTTAATTTGCGTTAATATTTGGACCGTGATCGGGCGATCTTGCGGTACCAAAATGTGAATGGTTGCTGTGCTGTAGGCCACATTTAGAAAATACACTTATAAGACACCGAAATTTGCTGTAAGGATTTTGTCGACAATCGGACGACACTAATGTGGGCGTATACCACGGCTCGAGCATGAATGATCTAAAGTGACGGCTTCGTCATCGTTTCCCTTTGTCATTTTGCTCTGTCATTTGCCATGACGCTAATGTTCTGCGGACACCCACTTGTAAAGCACAGTAAGTTACTGCACTATAATAGATCACAGTAAGTGATGTGAGGTTCTGTAGATATAAACTCAGCTGGATTCAACTCGGGGTCGATCGGCGCGACAGCAGCAACTCAAACCACGCGCGAAACCGTCTGCAACAGCGCTGGCCTCCGCGCACCGTGTGAACACAACGAGAGTCAGCGACTGTCTAGCTCGTGTTGGCGCGAAATCCCCTCGACCTGAGTTAACCCAGTTTGATAACTCGAGTTCACCCATCTCTAACGTAGCACTCTCTTAAAATTAAACTTGTTGCTCACTCTTCTTGGCACCACTGAGCCTTGTCTTTTTCCCTTATTATCCTGTCTCAACAATGGTTCTTTTATCATTCATTCTTCATCTAAACCAATAACCTTCATCTCGCCTCGTCATCTTCAGGGCTGTATCTGATCGGCTGATGCCTTGGGTTAGCATTCCTACATCATTAGCGTAATTTGCCACATGTTGTACCATGTTTCTATACATGAAACAACAAGAAGTGCATTACTCCTCCAATGATTCCTTTTCGTGAATGGTGCTTTGTGCTAATTAAGCTACTATAAATTGAAGGGTTCGAGTTCAGAATAACGTTATCTATTATCTTACAGCTATAATTGAGTTATTTATCACCGAATCAGACGGAAGATAACATCAGAGTTTAACGAAGATATTGTCTTACGCTGTTGCGAATAATTTGTTCACGCCATCCAGACTGATGCTTCAGGTCTGGTAACAGAGGAAGCAAGCTGCGTCTACTGAAGCCCAATACGTTGACCAACACGCAAAGAGTGGTGTTGCTGAGAGAACAAGCTATGTTTTTCTCACGCGGCTCTAGCCCTTCATATGTGGTTACTCGTTTGACAAGGCATGGGTACGGTACGCACAGATACTTCATTGTTAGGTCGCCAATGTCGGCAGTGACCAGGCACAAAACACTTGTGGCCGAAGTCCACTGACGTCTACCGGCTTTCGCCGATCGGGAGCTAGGGAGCCTTCCTTCAGGACGCTTTGAACAAACTACGGCTATGGCCAACCAGCGATAAGAGTGCAGAAACCAGACCAGTAAGCGAACTGATTTAGGTGTATAAGGCACTGCGGTTTTGTCTGACTAAGCTACTGCTACACTATGCTGTCGTTATTGTACTCTACTGCGCAAAGTCGGAGACAAGGATTCCGAGCATTTTCTGTAAAAAAACATGTGCTATGAGGAAAAAGAAATATTTAAAATTTCATTTCTGTTTTCGTTTTTCACCATTGTCCTCTCACTTACTGCTCTACTACTATTATTCATGCTCTCATCAGTCCAAAGGCTGCTCTTATGCAAGCTGAGCAAGCCTCTTCATTTCTGAACGACTGGTATAGCCTACATTCACTTGATCCTGTTTGTTTTTATTCTTACATTTACAATTTTTACTTTCCATATTTCCCTCCATTACCAAATTTATTATTCATTGATACCTCAGAATGTGCCCTATCAACCAACCTCTGTGTAGGCGCTTCAGTCTGGAACCACGAGGCTGATACGATCGCATGTTTGAATCCTGACTAAGGCATGGATGTGTGTGATGTTATTAGGTTAGTTAGGTTTAAGTAGTTCTAAGTTCTAGGTGACTGATGACCTCATATGTTAAATCCCACAGTACTTAGCGCCATTTGAATCATTTGAAGCTCTGTGTACAGTACATTAGCAAAAATTATAACATATTGCTATTATATTTCGTTACTAGATTTTTACCCGCAGCTTCGCCCACGTCCTTGTACGTCATACCTGTTCCAAACATCTCCACCTCCCTTTCTCCCCCTTTCTCAGTCCATCGCTTCCCCATGCCCCCCTGCTCCTTTCTCAGTCCATCGCCTCATTCCTCCTCCTCCTCTCTTTGTATATCGTCTCCTTCTCTCTCTCCTACTCCCTCTTTCTGTCTCTGTCCATCTCGCCGACCCTCGTCTCTGTGTCCATCTCCTATTACTCCCCCTGTATGTATGACTACTATTACGCCCTCTCTTTATCTCATACCTCTTCCTCCTCACTCTCCCTGTGCAGATCTAATGTCACCACGCTTTCACCCCCAATCCCAGCCCTATGTGATGGTTGTTCTTACCCCACAGTACTTCCTTCGAGATAATAAGTGGTATGTGCACCAACTGTGGGTGAAATTGATCCACTGGGTTAGGGGAGACGTTGAACATCCATAAATACATACATTTATATAACACATTGTTGCGCTAAGCTCAAAGACCAAAGTAAATTTCGCGCGGCCAAGTAAAACAGCTCTATCGAAATTGTACCATACATTGAAACAATTGCTTATCAATAATTCAAGACTCAACCGAAAAAAATACGCATTGAGACGAACAGAAACGACACTTCTATCAAAGATGATAATTTCACATATGTCACCGCGATACATGATGGTCTCCTGGACATTACAAAAGGCGGGACATAGGTCTTAAGAGAGCGTGACATCACCACGGACGGCAATACAGGTTCTGCAACGTGCTTCAATTTGGTAAGCCATTCTTGTGTTAGTTCGTTCCATTCCTGCATCAACGCTGTTGACAGTTGCTAGATGTTCATTGGTGCATGTGTACATGCTGCGATACGTCTTCCCCACGCAACCCACACATGTTTGTTGGGATTGAAGTTGGCAGAATGGCAGGCCTGTCCATTCGTCGAATATCCTCCCATTCCAAGATCTACTCCACCTACTGTGTTCGATGTGGTCGCTCATTGCCATCCTGAAAAGATGCACGTGGGAAACGGGTATAGTGTCACTAGAGCATTGACCAATGACTGTACAGCGTTCAAGGATTCGGAGGTCAGTATGCCCATGCAGCATTATGCATACCCACACCATAACACCTGGACCACCAAAACGATCACGTCCGATGATGTTCCTGGTTACATTACGTGTTGCCCCCTCTCGCCGTATGAGGGTCACGTAGGACGTGACCGTTTTGGTGACCAGACGCTGCAGAACTTGCATTTCCATGCGTGGCGATCGCACACCAAAGGAAGAAGTATATCATGTCTCTTGTAATGTCCAGGGAACTATCATGAACCACACTGACTTCAGTCTAATTGTTGTCATTGAATGAAATTGTCGTTTTTGCTCGTTTCATTGTATATTTCTCTCGGTTACCTTCTGTATAATATTGGGCAGTAATATATCATAAGAACGCAATTTTCGATCTTAGCGCCCTTATGTTTTTTGGTTCTTTTACTTATCGCGGTACTTAATAAAACTTAATGTCTATTACATATTGCAATATCATTTATTTTGTTAAATATTGTGGGATAGCATGAGACTTTCAAATAACCCAATACCACGATAACATACATACGGACCTCGGTCATTCCGAGGTACGTACGGAATAATAATTTAAACACAACGCGCGACTCACCGCCTTCTAATAGATAGTTCCCGTGAGCGTTGCTATTTTTAAAAGAAAATGTGCGTGCTTTTACGCAACCAGTAGTAATTAATTTTCTTCTCAGGGAACTACTAGGCATTATGTACCAAACTCCATAAAGTAACTGAGATATCGTTATGCTCGTTGAATGGAATATTTTTCATTATTTGTTATTTGCAAGGCAATACAGGAGAGAATCTCATTTGCCGTTAAGCGGCCAAACTTAAAACATACTGAACTCCATTAGTATTCTAAATATTAATATATGAAATCTATTTTTACTCTGTTAACTCTGAAACTATTAGAAGATCAAAATAGAGAAAGCTCTCACATTTACATTTAATGTTATGACCTGAATTTCTAATTATAAAATATCGCCAGCGTAATGGCCAACCAAATGATGCTAGGGGAGATGAGCTCCCTGCAACACGAAGTTCTGAAAATAAATTTGTTAATTACAATTAATGATTAATATCATGAGAGGTGCCCACTAAAACAATAATACACACTTTCTCATTACAAGTACAAGTATATGTCGGTAAATTACAGCCAAACTTACATTAAATACCAAACTGCTATACAATGGCAGTTTTCTGCTAGACGAAACAAAATAGGAGAGAGAGTTCAATAAAGCAATAGTCTCTAGTCACGTTCAATTTCATTACAGTGAGATTACAGACAAAAAAGTTCGTTAATCACATCGCTGCTTTTGAGATTTGGTGGTAAAAATTACACTTTTTAATATCTATTATACATCGCGCACACGTACGAAGTCTTGAAATAATTTATAGTTCACACGTCACACAAGCAAAAACCCTTTACTTTGGTAAAATATCAATTTATGTGACGTACCGTCACACATTACACCTTAAAGTATAACACATCGTCTTTTTGCATAGCTGTTTGTGCAGAACAGCTTATACTCTCGAGAAATTAATTGCATTATAGTACTTTTAACCTAGTGGACAACTTTACCATGCAAACAATAGATAATATTTGCATGTAAGGTAACTGACTGGGCTAGGAATTAGAAGTCTGCGTAGCTTTGTCTGTTCAGCTGAAATAATTACCTTCAACTAATTAGATAATATCTATCGCTTTACTGCTATTAGCTGCGGCAACTTATTTTAAATGCTCATACTTCTGTGCGCTCGTCGCCAGTTGGCAGTCGCCTTTCTCGCCGTAACTCCACAGCGTTGCAGTTCCAGTCCCTTATTATCGGCAAAATTTAGTTCGATTTGGCGTCACCTACACCGCTCTGGAGTTATTATCAGGTGGTATTTTGGTCTACTCTGTACATACAGTGTGTGTGTGACCACTGATGGTATCGCGCCTGTTTGGCTGTGAGCTCAGGACGCCATGTGTCTTGTGACCAAGAGGCCATATCTCTTGCGGTCTTTCGGACAGTGTTACGCCTGCGGTAATGTTGTAAATTGTTTCATAGCTCCGAATTGGGAATACTTGTTTCATTATTTGTGTATCGAAATGTGGGACGTCTAGTCTCACCACTGCATGTCTTTTGCTGCCGCTTCCACATAATTAAAAAGCTGAAAACTGTCACTGCAAGAATGAGATTTTCACTTTGCAGCGGAGTGTGCGCTGATTGAAACTTCCTGGCACATTAAAACTGTGTGCCCGACCGAGACTCGAACTCGGAACCTTTGCCTTTCGCGGGCAAGTGCTCTACCATCTGAGATACCGACGCACGACCCACGCCCGGTATTCACAGCTTTACTTCTGCCAGTACCTCGTCTCCTACCTTCCAAACTTTACAGAAGCTCTCCTGAACTAGCACTCCTGAAGGAAAGGATATTGCGGAGACATGGCTTAGCCACAGCCTGGGGGATGTTTCCAGAATGAGATTTTCACTCTGCAGTGGAGTGTGCGCTGATATGAAACTTCCTGGCAGATTAAAACCGTGCACCCGATCGAGACTCGAACTCGGGACCTTTGCCTTTCGCGGGCAGGTGCTCTACCATCTGAGTTACCGAAGCACGACTCACGCCCGGTACTCACAGCTTTACTTCTGCCAGTACCTCGTCTCCTACCTTCCAAACTTTACAGAAGCTCTCCTGCGAACCTTGCAGAACTAGCACTCCTGAAGGAAAGGGTATTGCGGAGACATGGCTTAGCCACAGCCTGGGGGATGTTTCCAGAATGAGATTTTCACTCTGCAGTGGAGTGTGCGCTGATATGAAACTTCCTGGCAGATTAAAACCGTGCACCCGATCGAGACTCGAACTCGGGACCTTTGCCTTTCGCGGGCAGGTGCTCTACCATCTGAGTTACCGAAGCACGACTCACGCCCGGTACTCACAGCTTTACTTCTGCCAGTACCTCGTCTCCTACCTTCCAAACTTTACAGAAGCTCTCCTGCGAACCTTGCAGAACTAGCACTCCTGAAGGAAAGGGTATTGCGGAGACATGGCTTAGCCACAGCCTGGGGGATGTTTCCAGAATGAGATTTTCACTCTGCAGTGGAGTGTGCGCTGATATGAAACTTCCTGGCAGATTAAAACTTTGTGCCCGACCGAGACTCGCAGGAGAGCTTCTGTAAAGTTTGGAAGGTAGGAGACGAAGTACTGGCAGAAGTAAAGCTGTGAGTACCGGGCGTGAGTCGTGTCACTGCAAGTCTGACCTACGGCGATATGTCGCGAATTCCATTTTCACAGCAGTTGTTGTAGGCTATTATTCGACAGAAAGTGATTTGCACAAAAAAAGTATGACTCACAAGACTATGGACGACTATCTACAACCGTACCAAATTCTTCCACTGTTGCCTGTGAAACTAAAAGTGTCAAAGAATGAATGATGCTAATACGACCAAATAAAAACAGAAGCAGTGGAAAACCGCAGTTGATAGAGTACACGGCAATCACAAAGACACCTTAAAGAAACATACAAATAATTTTTTGTCTATATGAAGTAAACATCCTTTCTGTGACAAGGTAATTAATTTTTTTAATTTCTATCGTTAAGATAACTTGTTAAGTAACAGTCTGAAATTTTTAATGTTGCTGACAGAAAAAAAGCTTCATATGTATTTTTCATGTCAAATGGTTATCCGTAATCTTATTAGTGTACATCGATCGTTAAAATTGTTTCTGATTTATAGCGTAACACACAGTAAATCACAAACAATTGCTGCTATATTGCAGAACCATCTCTTGTTAAACTTCTTATTATCTTTCGTAGTGTTTTCATAGACACAATGACGAAACGAGAGCTCACTGGATGTCAGGGTGGAGTCTGTTGTGTTTTCTGATGAAAGCTGCTTCTGCTTCGGTGCCAGTGATGGGCATGTGTTGGTTAGAAAGAGGTCAGTTGAAGGCCTGCAACCAACCTGTCTGCGAAATGCATACGCAAGACTTACACCTGGCGTTATGATATGGGATTCGATTTCGAATGACAGCACGAGAACTCTTGTAATTATACCTCTCACCTTGTCTGCAAATTTGTACGTCAGTCCGACGATTCGATCTATTGCGCTGCCATTCATGAACGGCAATCCAGGGAGTGCTTTGCAACAGGATAACGATCCACATGTAGCTGTTGTAACCTAACATGCTCTACAGATTGTGGACATGTATCCTTGACCTGCTCCATCACCAGATATGTCACCAATCGAGCACATAAGGGACATCATCGGGCGACAACTCCAGCATCATCTGCTATCAGCACTATCCTTGTATTTAATTTGCCCCAGCAGGCTGAAGCATTTACAACTTGGCCTTTCGTTATTACACAGTTTTACCTGGTATGGAAAGCCATAAATAACGTAACAAGTTTATCATGGTATGTTGAACCAAGTATAATATAGCTACTATCTGATGTCGCCGTATCAGCAGTTGTACCCCTGTTTATGCACTCATGTACAATTGCTTGCTTACAGTAGGACTTATCAACAATTTAAATATATCTGTCTACTGGACGTTATTGTTTGTCCACAACAGCATTTATGTGTTTGTCTGCGTTTCCTGATCTTACTGCGTTTACTAGTGACACTTTACTTCAAGGAACGTTATTTAACACTCTGTGATTTGCGTCTTACTTCATGAAAAACATTTAACACTCTGCGACATGCAAATCAGTAACACTTCTCGTTGTCTTCTTCCTCTGCCGAATGTTCTGCGCATTTGTTGTAATATTCAGCTCTTACCTGGAAGTGTGCTTGCGTTGCAATGTGATGCGTCACTACTTTCTTGCAGGCAATTTTGTATGCAAATTATTTATTTGAATAAGAGAGACGGCCGGCCGCGGTGGCCGTGCGGTTCTAGGCGCTGCAGTCCGGAACCGCTGGGCTGCTACGGTCGCAGGTTCGAATCCTGCCTCGGGCATGGATGTGTGTGATGTCCTTAGGTTGGTTAGCTTTAAGTAGTTCTAAGTTCTAGGGGACTGATGACCTAAGATGTTAAGGCCCATAGTGCTCAGAGCCAATAACAGAGACCTACATTCGTTTTTTTACATTATGACTCAATTTTGTAACTCATCTCATGTGACACTAACTGTTATGTTTCAAGTGGTACTGGAAAAGCATCTGCTTCTGTACATATTGGAGAATCGTAGTGCCTGACAAGTGTTGCAGCAAAATCTTTTACTATGCGACTAGAAAGTGGGTTAAGGGCCGAAACTGCAATTGTGAAGTAAATATTTCTACATTTAATGGGGAACATGCTGTCCATTAAAAAATGTTTCTTGGTTGCCGTCTCCTGACCGGAGCACTTGGATGCGGTCTCGTTGCTGCGTTTTTCTGTACAGCAGGGCACCGCGGTCTTCGTGCGCTATAGATCCAAAGTCCTTTACAATCAGCCACGTGTGATAACATGTAATGCTAATAAACTTTTGTCGGAAGAGGCAAAATAAGAAATAGCAAAATTCTCATTAAAAACTGTGCTTGCGAGGGTTGCGCAAACCACTAGACAATCCTGTCGTTTATAAAAAGAAAGAAAGTGAAAAAAACACACGTACAAGCACAAAGCATTTGTGAATGTTCACTATTTCGGTTAGCCACAGAAGTAGGAGAGGAAAATTTTATTTTCGGGTAATGTTGTGCAAGTTGTCAGAGAAATGACACATAATTTTCATGTGACACGGTTACGTTGTAAGTATCGTAGTTACCGACGTTGTACACTAAGCAACATTATTTACAAAATTTGTGTTTAATGAGATATCTTTGTGGCAGTCCGTGGTCCATTTTGTGTTTCATTGGTAGGTCCTTTCTCTGGACGAATATTTCTTTTTTGGTGCTGTAGTGAGAAATTGTTGACTCTGTTTGTAGATGCATTTTGTGCAGTCAGTTGAAGATGGTGGCTCATGCCGGTACTAATGAGGTGTGTCGTTTCAGATCTGAAGAGATGCGCTCCGAGTTCTGGCTGCTGTCTGAAGGAGATGTAGGTAGAGCTAGTCATGTACAGCACCGTCGACAGGACCGTTGTGGAAAGTCTGAATCAGAGACTCACACGGCTCTGAGACCGTGTAGAATGCAGTTTCCTCAATTTGCGCCATCGTCTTGTAGGGTTTCGGGTTCTGATTACCAGGTCAGGGAACCATTACACAAAGCAGTCGTCTGTACGGTTATCGGCTGGCTGAGTAGAATAAACTGGGAATTCTTTTTATGTTAGAGCAGGGGTCTCCAAACATTTTAGACACTGATTGGCACTGCAGAAATCATTCCGCAGTGAAAAACATTGTTTGACCTTGAGCTGTGGTCTTAATTTCATTTCATATGTGACGTACTAGTATCGAATACTAATTAATCTGATTTGCTTTAGCTAGTGTACTTACTTACGTATTAAGTGTCCAGCGTATAGGTATACTCCGCATCCTCCAGCAAAACACATTTCCGTACGCTCCCATGTTCTTCTTGACGTATTTTTGAGTATTTCTGGTTTTATAGTGTGAAATGCATTCTCAACAGCACTGCGCATTTCTTCGTTTGCAGCACAACGACGTGCACATACATGACCCCCCTCCCCATAACGAGCTGTCAAGTGTTCTGATGTCAAGACTTATTTGTGGCCATTTCAAAGGATCTGGTGTTGCTGATGAACTGCGACCTATCCACCGTAGTGGCTCAAATGGCTCTGAGCACTATGGGACTTAACATCTGTGGTCATCAGTCCCCTAGAACTTAGAACTACTTAAACCTAACTAACCTAAGGACATCACACACATCCATTCCCGAGGCAGGATTCGAACCTGTGACCGTAGCGCTCACGCGGCTCCCGACTGAAGCGCCTAGAACCGCATGGCCACACCGGCCGGCCCACTGTAGTGGAAACTGTTCATTTAGGAACACGCTCAGTGCAAGACTAGTGATGAAGCGCTCTGTCTTGCTGCAATCATATGCGTCCTGTAAGGTCCCTTTCCTCAAGGTGAGGTATTAACCGCGTTTGTAATATGAGTAAACAATCTGCATCATTCACATTACCATCAAGGAAGTAACACCCAAGCACATGGTGCGATATCATCGCTGCCTACATCTTTACGTGAGACCGGTTCCTTTCGAAATTGACTGTATAATGAGGACTCTCTTTCACGTAAAAGACAAATTTCTAGCATGTGAGCTCCGATAAATGCCACATTAATCTGAAATAACTTCGGCACAGTTCACTCCATTTGGAAATTGAGTTAACGAAGAATAGTAATCTAAAACGCGCTCATTCCGGTTTGTATCCTGTAACTCGTTTATAATGTCGGTCGAAAAGATCTGATCTGAAGTTTTTTTTTGTGTGTGATCTCGGATTGTTGTCCTCGGTATACCGAATTTCGAAGCGGGATTACGTGACGCCTTCTTACGAGATTGTTCATTCGAAGCAGAGACTCCGGCACACGTTTCTTCTCATTCGTTTTCCTTCCACTCCGCGGCCTGTCGTTAACACTGGCAAATCAGAAACAATTCTTTAGCAATCCAGAAGGGTTGCCCTTCACTGTGGATCATAATTAAGTCCTACCTGGAGTGCTCCCTCAGTCAGCCTCATTTTCTGCTCTCTGTGTTGTCGTTCGTGCGTCCGCACACTTGTCACCAAGAGCTCCTCAATAGTGCAACTATGACTGCTCACATCTGCCATGGATGCAAATTAAAAGTCGACTGCACCTGCGACTGCGTAAACATGAATTCCAACAATGGATTCCAACAACTGATAATAAGTTACACATCTATCAACCTGCATAATAACATATCATATTAAACAATGGTTAGATGGGTACGGGGACTACGCGCCCAGCCTGGACATTACTACAAACAAATGCGACTCACGAAGGGCGTTGTGACGTTCTTTCGCGATACTTGTCACCAAGAGCTCCTCAATAGTGCAACTATGACTGCTCACATCTGCCATGGATGCAAATTAAAAGTCGACTGCACCTGCGACTGCGTAAACATGAATTCCAACAATGGATTCCAACAACTGATAATAAGTTACACATCTATCAACCTGCATAATAACATATCATATTAAACAATGGTTAGATGGGTACGGGGACTACGCGCCCAGCCTGGACATTACTACAAACAAATGCGACTCACGAAGGGCGTTGTGACGTTCTTTCGCGATACTTGTCACCAAGAGCTCCTCAATAGTGCAACTATGACTGCTCACATCTGCCATGGATGCAAATTAAAAGTCGACTGCACCTGCGACTGCGTAAACATGAATTCCAACAATGGATTCCAACAACTGATAATAACTTACACATCTATCAACCTGCATAATAACATATCATATTAAACAATGGTTAGATGGGTACGGGGACTACGCGCCCAGCCTGGACATTACTACAAACAAATGCGACTCACGAAGGGCGTTGTGACGTTCTTTCGCGATACCTTGTTACTACCGCGTGTCATTTAGTGAGGGCTAATTAATAAAGGACGGCATGACTGGCACAGGGTACCCTACGCCACGCAGCTTACGGTGTTCTATTCTCCATCTATGTATACGTAGATGTAGGCTATATCAATTGAAACAATATGTCCAGAGAAAACTAACTTATTTAAAAGCATCAGTCTTTCGGCAAACACTGTGGCTCAAAGAGCAAATGATAGTGCTGAAAATACAGTAATTCACTTGTCTGAGAAAACTCGGTTCTTAGAGTGGCTCTCTTTGGCTCGATGAGCCAACAAATGTTCCAGATGCTACTCAGGTGTTACAAGCGTATGAAGTGCATCTTGACGCACAGGAATTTTTTTAAAAAAGTGGAAAATGTTGTTTACAATAGCAACCTCCAGTGTAAAAACTTACAGTGTATAACTGATGGTGACAAATAATGTGTCAAAAAAAGAGATGTCGTGTCTCTCGTGTCAAAGGCGGTAGAAATGTTGGTGGGCCAAACCATTAGACGTGCATTGCATCTTTCATCAACTGTCTTTGTGTGGAAAATGCCTAGATGCGTCATAAGTCTTGAGGCCAGTCACGTCAGCCGTTTATTATATAAGATCGCATGCTTTCAGATACCCTCCATTCCGCGAGTTTGTTGAATAGACTGAAGAAACTGTCTTCTCATGGCATAGAACAGTGAGCTGCCTTAGCTGTGGAAAATCCCTCACGCGATTTCTTGAGCTCCGAACAATAATAGAAATTTTCTGGAATGAAAAGGATCATCCTCTGGCTGTGTTACAAAACAAATGCGTGATTATGGAAACTATCGTTTTATACAAGTAGAACTAAACATAAAATGATCTCAGTTTAAAATTACAAGGACAAAACCAGCTGGGGCCTGATTTGCACAATCACATTAAATCCTTTACACACACACACACACACACACAAAATGTTTCGTTTCAGTCTGAACTGAACAAAAAATATTTCACGCATTTTAATGCATGCCAAACATTCAGTCAGCAATCTGGTAGATTTCGCAGTTGAAACAATGAAAGCTTCAAAAATAAATTTTGTGTCTCGATTCAGATGTTGATGCAGCTGTAATCAATACCAAGATTTTTTAGAATCCTTTTGCACCTATGTAGAAATTCCTGGCTCAGAACTTCGAATGCAAACAGTGGATGTGCAGTGTAGTGATTTTTATATAGATAACTGTTTAAATTCATCATTGCTGAAATTTTGTGAGAGTCTTTCACTCACACAGTTTGATCAGTTGCATAATTTTGCTCGCACCTGTTCTCCGATTTCGGCTCTACCATCTCAGTGAAAAAAAAAATTCTCCAAAATGAAATATACATAAAATTACTTACAGATCTAAACAAGCTGTTGAGCATTTAAAGTCGCTGCTGACAATTTCCGGCAGTGAACTTTATCCACAACCGTAAACAATAAATCATAATTTTTTTACGTGACTTGTCTATATATGTCACTTACGTACGGTAAATATTCAGCAAATCTTTTATAATTAATTACAGTTAAAATACTCAGCTACAGTACAACAGTATACATGTCAGTTAATGTGTATTTTAACTGGCCATAAAATAAAAACAAATGATTTTTATGCATATTTAATAGGATTTATTTCTATTATAAATTGAACACTCTACAAAGTTACTACGCTTAATGAGAATGTTTCGTTTCTGAATCTTATTCGTAAGTAGCACTCACTAAGTGAAATACTTTTTTCCGTATGAATACACGCAGAATAGGTCATTGTGTTGCATTCCGAAAAAATCGGTACTGAGATAGATTCTTAATGTTGTTGTTGTTGTGGTCTTCAGTCCTTAGGCTGGATTGATACAGCTCTCCATGCTACCCTATCCTGTGCAAGTTTTTGCATCTCCCAGTACCTACTGCACTCTACATCCTTCTGAATCTGCTTAGTGTATTCATCTCTTGGTCTCCCTCTACGAGTTTTACCCTCCACGCTGCCCTCCAATGCTAAATTTGTGATCTCGTGATGCCTCAGAACATGTCCTACCAACCGGTCCCTTCTTCTCGTCAAGTTGTGCCACAAACTCCTCTTCTCCCCGATTCTATTCAACACCTCCTCATTAGTCATGTGGTCTACCCATCTAATCTTCAGCATTCTTCTGTAGCACCACACTTCGAAAGCATCTATTCTCTTCTTGTCCAAACTATTTATCGTCCATGTTTCACTTCCATGCATGGCTACACTCCATACGAATACTTTCAGAAACGACTTCCTAACACTTAAATCTATAGTCGATGTTAACAAATTTCTCTTCTTCAGAAACGCTTTCCTTGCCATTGCCCATCTACATTTTATATCTTATCTACTTTGACCATCATCAGTTATTTTTCTCCCCAAATAGCATAACTCCTTTACTACTTTAAGTGTCTCATTACATAATCTAATTCCCTTAGCATCACCCGACTTAATTCGACTACATTCCATTATCCTCGTTTTGCTTTTGTTGATGTTCATCTTATATTATCAAGACACTGTCCATTCCGTTCAAGTGCTCTTTCAAGTCCTTTGCTCTCTCTGGCAGAATTACAATGTCATCGGCGAACCTCAAAGTTTTTATTTCTTCTCCATGGATTTTAATACCTGCTCCGAATTTTTCTTTTGTTTCCTTTACTGCTTGGTCTATATACAGATTGAATAGCATCGGGGAGAGGCTACAACCCTGTCTCACTCCCTTCCCAACCACTGCTTCACTTTCATGCCCCTCTACTCTTATAACTGCCACCTGATTTCTGTAAAAATTGTAAATAGCCTTTCGCTCCCTGTATTTTACCCTCACCACATTTAGAATTTGAAAGAGCGTATTCAATTCAACATTGTCAAAAGCTTTCTCTAAGTCTACAAATGCTAGAAACGTAGGTTTGCTTTTCCTTAATCTTTCTTCTAACATAAGTGGTAAGGCCAGTATTGCCTCACGTGTTCCAGTATTTCTACGGAATCCAAACTGATCTTCCCCGAGGTCGGCTTCTACCAGTTCTTCGTCTGTAAAGAATTCGTGTTAGTATTTTGCAGCTGTGACTTATTAACTGATAGTTCGATAATTTTTACATCTGTCAACAAATGCTTTCTTTGGGATTGGAATTATTATATTCTTCTTGAAGTCTGAGGATATTTCACCTGTCTCATACATCTTGCTCACCAGATGGTAGAATTTTGTCAGGACTGGCTCTCCCAAGGCTGTCAGTAGTTCTAATGGAATGTTGTCTACTCCCGGGGCTTTGTTTCGACTTAGGTCTTTCAGTGCTCTGTCAAACTCTTCACGCAGTATCCTATCTCCCATTTCATCTTCATCTACATTCTCTTCCATTTCCATAATATTATCCTCAAGTACATAGCCCTTGTATAGACCCTCTATATACTCCTTCCACCTTTCTGCTTTCCCTTCTTTGATTAGAACTGGGTTTCCATCTGAGCTCTTGATATTCATACAAGTGGTTCTCTTTTCTCCAAAGGTCTCTTTAATTTTCCTGTAGGCAGTATCTATCTTATCCCTAGTGAGATAAGCCTCTACATCCTTACATTTGTCCTCTAGCCATCCCTGCTTAGCCATCTTGCACTTCCTGTCGATCTAATATTTGGGACGTTTGTATTCCTTTTTGAGTGCTTCATTTACTGCATTTTTATATTTTCTCCTATCATCAATTAAATTCAATATTTCTTCTGTTACTCAAGAATTTCTACTAGCCCTAGTCTTTTTACTACTTGATCCTCTGCTGCCTTCACTACTTCATCTCTCAGAGCTACCCATTCTTCTTCTACTGTACTTCTTTCCCCCATTTCTGGCAATTGTTCCCTTATGCTCTCCCTGAAACTCTGTACAATCTCTGGTTTAGTCAGTTTATCCAGGTCCCATCTCCTTAAATTCCCACCTTTTCGCAGTTTCTTCAGTTTTAGCCTACAGTTCATAACCAATAGATTGTGGTCAGAATCCACATCTGCTCCTGGAAAGTCTTACAATTTAAAACCTGGTTCCTAAATCTCTGTGTTACCATTATATAATCTGTCTGATACCTTTTAGTATCTCCAGGATTCTTCCATGTATACAACCTTCTTTTATGATTCTTGAACCAAGTGTTAGGTATAATTAAGTTATGCTCTGTGCAAAATTCTACCATACGGCTTTCTCTTTCATTTCTTTCCCCCAATCCATATTCAACTAATTCATAATATAGTGTTGTAATTTCTTGTTTGTGCTAGAGTCTGTTTTAGAATAAAGTTGAGTGAAGATATATTTTTATTCCCGTACTTCAAAATGTGTCGAAGAAGAGACGTAGCTTTGTCGTTAGTTAAATTCGTGTTATTAATGATGACAAATCAGAACTGGAGTTCATAAATAAATACTGCAAGAGAAAAGGTTACCATGTGGCAACAAAGAAAATATCCTACAACAGCGCTGCAGATAATTTGCAAACATCGTCGTGGAAGCCACAGCAGTAATCGCCCAATGTGGCGTCGAATGCAATAAGTGCTTGCCCTCGGTGGCAGAACTTCACCCAGTGGGGGACTCACGGTGCACAATGCCGTACCCTCTTTTCCACAAAGCGGTAATTTGTAAGAGAACGTGTGTGTGTGTGTGTGTGTGTGTGTGTGTGTGTGTGTGTGTGTGTTGGGGCTTGAGGGCGTTAAACGTCGAGGGCATCAGCGCCCTGACACACTTTAAAAGAAACGAAAAAAGAGAACGCGTGACTTGACGCTCATTTGTAGCGACCAAAGAGATCGTTCCAGGCCAGAAGGTGCTGTTTGAAATGATTATTAAAGATTGAAGAAATAACACTAAACGATCTTTATGCGAAACATCGCTATTTTGGCAATGACATTTATTCCTTTTTCTTCTACTTGTCGTGCTAATCGCTCGTTATAGGACGTACAGGATAAGCAAGGATCGACTGAAAAAAAAGTGCGGTGACTCAGATACTGCGAATGTCTAAGCCCTTACCGCGGGCCGAATTGATGGTGTTCGCGGGCCCGTTTTGCCCATGGGCCGTGGATTGGAGATCCCTGTATTAGAGAGTCGAGGGTATCTACAAAAATTGTTCCAGTCTCAAAGAGTGCAGGTCTAACAGAGGACGAGGGTAGATCTAAGAATAGTCGGTATTACAGTTGTAAATTTCCGTAGTTGGGTTGAGAAAGAGCCAGAGC
Organism: Schistocerca gregaria; assembly: GCF_023897955.1. NCBI lineage: Eukaryota > Metazoa > Arthropoda > Insecta > Orthoptera > Acrididae > Schistocerca > Schistocerca gregaria. The sequence goes on from NC_064923.1 coordinate 424,449,682, forward strand.
TCCAAGCACTAATACAAAGCTCACACTGTCAAAACGTTACAGGTACCTAAAGCTGGCTAAAGCTGGAGAAAAATAAGGCAGAAATTTTTACAGGAGGCCTACAGTGCTCGTAAGAGACGGATTAAGGGTGGCGTGAATGTTGCTGTTAGAAGGATAGGTTATACTTGACAACCGCATTAAATTAATAACACGTTCATTTTACTGACCCCCGAATTGGATGATATAGTTGTTGAAAGGTGGAAGGAACGCTTGACTCTTATTTCAAATAAGTACTCTCCTCATACGTAATAAGCAGTGTTTTTAATTTGTCCTCCACACGTTGACATAAGTCCATGTTTAAAGTCAATGGTAAGCAGAAAACTTAGTACCCAATGCTTTCTTCGAAAATAATTTTGAACGATAATTAGTTCAGAGCTCACTAGAATACTATATGTTTGATCTCTTAGCGAGAAATAATCATGATCAAATGGGGAGCATCATGGCGGATACAGGGATTAGCGACCACGAGGTCGCTGTAGCCAGACCGGATACTATAACATTCGAGTCCAAAATGAATAAATAAAGAAATAAATAAAGGCAAAATATTTCTATTGGAATAAGGAGATAAAACTTCCCTTGAGGCCTCCTTAAGAGACAGTCTCCACTTCTTCCAAACCATGTACGCGTACAGAATGAGATTTTCACTGTGCAGCGGAGTGTGCGCTGATATGAAACTTCCTGGCAGATTAAGACTGTGTGCCCGACCGAGACTCGAACTCGGGACCTTTGCCTTTCGCGGGCAAGTGCTCTACCAATATTCTAGCACTCGCTACCGAAGCACGACTCACGTCCGGTATTCACAGCTTTACTTCTGCCAGTATCCGTCTCCTACCTTCCAAACTTTACAGAGAAGATTTTCACTCCGCTGCAGAGTTAAAATCTCATTCTGGAAACATCCCCCAGTCTGTGGCTAAGCCATATCTCCGCAGTATCCTTTCTTCCAGGAGTGCTAGTTCTGCAAGGTTAGCAGAAGAGCTTCTGTAAAGTTTGGAAGGTAGGAGACGGATACTGGCAGAAGTAAAGCTGTGAGCACCGGACGTGAGTCCTGCTTCGGTAGCTCAGTTGGTAGAGCACTTGCCCGCGAAAGGCAAAGGTTCCGAGTTCGAGTCTCGGTCGAGCACACAGTTTTAATCTGCCAGGAAGTTTCCTGTACACGTAGATCAGATGTGTCATAAATTGAAAGAATTGACAGATTCGTAGCAGGTAAAATAATAAGAGACGGAATTGATCACCCATGAATACAAAAGAGGTCAGAACAGTGTCACAGAAGCAACTAAAGTGGGGTATAAAATTTAAAAGCGCACAAAGTCTAGAATACCGGCTATATTTTACAGAAACTCGAAGTCCAGCGCGGGCTTCAGTGCAATGTGCTCTCAACAGTCTTACAACGAATCTCTGTCTCGCAATCTGGCAGAAAATCCAAAGAGATTCTGATCATACGTAAAGTACTCAGTCAGTCCCTTTTGCTGTTCAGTATCAATGGTAAGGTTACCGATAACAGTTCCACTAAAGAGGTGTTAGTAAATACGGTTTTCCGCAGAATTCGAGTTTAGAACAGCTTCCAATACGAGTAACTTAGCAGTAGATATCCCCCGTGTAGCGAAGCAGCTTAAATCACTTAATAAAGGCAGGTTTTCCTGTACTGATTATATAGCAGTTAGAGTCTTTTCAAAGTACAATGATAGAGTAGCTTCATACTTAGCAATCATATTCTAGCACTCGCTCGACGAAAGAGCCATACGTAAAGATTGGAGTGTTGTAAAAGTCACACCAATAATCAAGAAAGGAAATAAAATTACAGAGCCATATCACTGACGTCGATTTTCAGTAGGATTTTGGAACATATATGTGTTCGAACATTATGAATTACGTCGCAGACACATGGCACAGACTCAGTTTTTGCGAAACGCAACTAGTTCTTTATTAACATGAAGCAGTGAGTGCTATCGATAGGGGATCACAAATTCATTTCGTATTTAGAGATTTCCAGAAGTTTTTGACACTGTTTCTAACGAGAGACTTCTAATCAAATTGCTTGCCTGTCGAGTAGCTAGATTCTTGATTTCCTGTCGGAAAGGCCACAGTCCACAAACCAGTAGTTATATCTTGCATTCCCCAAGGAAGTATAATAGACTCTTTTTTGTTTCTAATCTACGTAAAAGATTTAGAAGACAATCTGAGCAACAATCTTGGACTGATTTCAGATGATGCTGTTATTTACCGTCTAGTAAAGTTATCAGAAGATCATAACTAAATACACAGTGATTTAGACAAGATGTCTGTATGGTACGAAAAGTAATAATTGACTCGAAATAATGATAACGTTGACGGGGTCCGTATGAATACTAAAAGCCGCACGAGTACTAAAAGAAATACTTTAAATTTCGGTTACACAATTAATCACACAAATCTAAATGCTGTCAATTCAACTAAATACCTAGGGATTGCAATTAGCAGCAACTTAAACGAGAACGATCGCATAGATAACATTGTGGGGAAGGCGAATCAGAGACTGCGTGTTTATTGGAAGAACGCCTAGAAGTCGTAACTGGACTAATAGAGACTTCCTGCTCTACGCTCATCACTTTTCTTCTGGAGTATTGCTGCCCCTTATGGGACCCTTACTACTTCGTATTGACCTAGGAGACAAATAAAGTTAAAATAAGGGAACCTTGTTTTGTGCTATCTCCAAATTGGCGAGAGAGTGTTACGGACATGATACGTGTGCTGAGATGGCAGTCACTAAAACTAACGACTTTTTCGTTGAGTTGAGTTGTTTTCGCAAAATTACAATCACTGATATTTCTCCGAATGCGAAATATTTTGCTGACAAACAGCTACATAGTCAGAAATGAACATCGTAATAAAATTAAAAAATCAGAGCTCGCACGGAAGATTTAAGAGTTCGTTTTTGCCGCAATATTTACGAGTGGAAAGTTAGAGAAATAGTTAGAAGATGGATCGAAGGACCCTCTTCCAGGCAATTAATTGTGAATTGTAGAGTAGTCATGTATATGTAAATTTAGATGAATTGAAGACCTCCCTCGAGGAAGGTTGTGTATCACAATTTTGGCGGAGTTGAGTTTTCACTGGAATCAAGAGATACATCACATGAAACATGCTACCATAGCAACAGATATCTTTCTGTTTACAAGTTGAGCTATTTGTAGTTGTAAAGTTGACCATTCTTTAAGAGCGTTGCATATTAATTAATTGCTGATGTAAACTTCACAGCAAAAGATATTGTATCTTTAAAAAAAAGCACATAAAGGAAAATAAATCCATCAAATTGGAAGCAGAGTGTCAAGAGAAACAGGACGAACAGTAGAGACTTTTATTTGTATAGATTGCAAAGGGGAGCTTGAAAAAAAGATCGTTGTATGTCATTATTACGAAAAACCTGAGTTGGGCAAAAAGACAACAATAAAATGACACTTTTGTAAAACTACCTTGTTTTCACATGACATTTTATGGAGGTGGAGTATACGTTTTCTTATTTCGGCCCATAGATTTCTGTCTTGAGACCGTGTTTTTGACTTAAATGGGAAAAAGAAGAGCAATGGATGCCATGGTTACCAATAAATGGAAATATGTGAACAATGGATGTCATGGTTAACTATAAATGAAAATATGTACTATCTGAAGCTTCTTTATGCCCACCTTTTATTATAAAGGAATTGAGCCCGAATGAATTTGTTGCTGGCAGTGTTCTTGAAGGAAATATTAAGTCTGACCCAAACTTGAAAATGACTATAGTTACATGGCTGAATATCAGTTCAGATAATACAGATCCAGTGTATCTGTATCTCAATCAAAATAACCTTGGCTGGAAACAAAAGAGTAAATCAACTTAAATTTAACATTCCTATGGCTGTAATGAGGTTTCCTTATTTGTATAAAAAGCTTTCTCCTCTATCAGCATACAAAATGAGGGATTTGGATATATGTAAATAACTTGACGTACGATGCAGATAATTTTATGTTAACTTAACTTCTGATTGAACTATTCAATTTATTTTTCCTGTATTGAATTTCTTATTTGCTATTGTTTCTTGTCTTCATTGCACTAGTTTTATAGGAACGAAAAAAACACACCAAATTTAAAACAACGCAAAATGCCCAATATTGGCGAAGTTTTAAAAAATCTTGAAATTTAGCGCCAACTTCAAAGCGAGATTCTTTTAATAGTTTACACAACGAAACTCTTTCTGGAAATCTGATAGAAATCACAAAGAGAATATGGTCCTATGCAAAGTGGCAAGATGCAGTTAGTATTTTCACTGCGCGATAACAGTGGTGATATTGCTGCCAGAACCACTAAGGCAGAGTTACTAAACACAGTTTTCCGAAATTCCTTCACCAAAAAAGGCGAAGTAATTACTCCAAAATTAGAATCAAGAACAACTGGCAACATGAGGAACTTTGAAGTAGATAGTCTCGGTGTAGGGAAGCAGCTTACATTATTTAATAAAGGCATGGCACCCAGTCTAGATTATATACCAGTCGGGTTCGTTTTAGAGCATGCTGATACTATAGCTCCATACTTATTGATCATATGTAACCGCTTGCTTGTAGTAAGGTCCGCACCTAAAGAGTGGAAAATTGCACACCTCACACCAATACCCCAGAATTACCCGCTGAATTACAGAACTATATCAATAACGCCGACTTGCAGTAGGATTTTGGAACACACACTGTACTCGAACATTATGAATCAGCTAGAAGATAACGATTTATCGACAAATAGCTAACATGGATCAGAAAATATCATTCTTACGAAACATAGTTAGCTCGTTATTCACACGAAGCAGCGAGTGTTCTAGTCTGTGGACACCATATTTATTCCATAATTTTAGATTTCCAAAGGCTTTTGACACTGCTCCTCACAAGCGACTTCTAATTAAGTTCCGTACCTGTGGAGTATGGTCTCAGTTGCGTGACTGGATTCTTGATTTCCTGTCAGAAAGGACAAAGTCCGTAATAGCTGACGGAAAGTCATCGAGTAAAACAGAAGTAATATCGGGCGTCCCCGAAGAAAGTGTCATAGCCCTACATTGCTCCTGATCTATATAAACTATTTAGGAGACAATCTAGGCAGTCCTCTTAGATTGTTTGCAGATGATGCTGTCTTCTGCCGTCACATAAAGTCATAGATGATGAAAATTAATTGCAAAATGATTTAGACAGCATATCTGTATTTTATAAAAAATGACAATTGACTCTAAATAATGAAAAGTTCATCTACACTAAATATGAACCTCTAAATTGAGCTACACGATAAACCACAAAAGTCTAAAGGCTGTAAACTCAAATTATGAGTAACTTAAATTGTATCAATCACGTAAATGATGTTGCGGGGAAAGCAAACCAAGGACTGCGATTTATTGGCAGAGCACTTAGAAAATGTGACAGAATTTACAAAAGAGACAGCTTACAGTACGCTTGTCCGCCCTTTTCTGTAGTATTACTGTGTGGTGTGGGGTCCACAACATATAGGATTGACGGAGGACATAGGAAGAATGCATGAAGGGCAACTCTTTTTGTATTACCGCAAAATAGGTGAAAAGGTGTCACGAATAAGATATACGAAATGGGGTGGCACCCTTTATAATAAAGGTGTCTTTCACTCTGCGGTAGGACCTTCTCATGAAATTCCAGACACCAAATTTCTCCTCAGAGGAAGAAAATATTATCTTCATAAAACAACATAAATCAGAGCTCGAACGGAAAAATTTCAGTGTAACTTTCTCTCGTACGTTTTTCAGGAAGTAAATGGTAGAGAAGTAGCATGAAGATGGTTTGATGAACCCTGTGCAAGGCATTTAATTGAGAACTGCAGAGTAATCATGTAGTTGTAACGTAAATGTAGCTCTGAGTTTAATTAAATAAATCCATTTTATCAATCAGTTTCTCAGATAATATATTCTGCTGATACTTTCCATCACAATAGGGCGACAAAAGTCATGAGATATTTCTTAATATCGTGCCTGACCTCTTTTTGGCTAGCATATTATAGAAAATCGACGTTGCATGGACTCAACAAATCAACAAGTCGTTCGAGGTCCACAGCAGAAATATTATGCCAAGCTGCCTCTACAGCCACCAACAACTGCGAAAGTGTTGCAGGTGCAGTGTTTTGTGCACTAACTAACCTCTCTATTATGTCCCATAAATGTTCGATGGGATTCATTTCGGGCATGGTGGGTGACCAAATCATTGACTAGAATTTTCCAGAATGTTCTTCATACCTATTGCTAACAATTACGGCCCGTGACATGGCGCACTGACATTGAGGCGTAGCGCCGTATTCCGATCCTGCCTTGGAGGCGGTTAAGTGGGAGATGTGTCTCACGTCAGAGCTGGATAGTGACAGATGGTGACGCGAGACTGGACGTGCACGTAATTTATGTATCAGCCGATAGAGGACAATATTGGAGAGGGGGACTGTGATTTTCGTTTCGATTGTGCCCACTAGAGTGCACTAAAGTAATAGAATGTTCTTCATAAACTGTTCTAGTATTTTCATAAAGTGTTATTATGTCTTTTTGTGTATGTAAAATGTTATAAATGTGTTTTAGCAGTATGAATGATGCGTGAGTGTGGTTTAAGGTTAATATGAAGATAATTGTTTAACTAGTTATGTAGTGGGATTTAGTGTGGGAGCATTTCGAAGAAGTATGGATGTTGTGAAATGAGAGTTTTGTAGAATAGATTTGTAGAGTAAGTTTACGCTAAAGGGACAGTTAATTCAGGTATGAATAACAATAGTAAATAACTTTATGCATAAGCAAAACTTCAGTACATTAGATAATTACGTTGGTAAAAAGTGCAGTCGTTAGGTGTACTATTTTGCGACTGGTTATTGATGAAAATTGCGGACTGACGCGGGAGAGTGTTGTTTTCTGTTGGCTTTTAAGTAAACTGACTAATGGTAAAGCAATATGCTTCGCGCGCCTTTCTCTGCTGGTAGAGAAGACTTAGAGTATTCTAGAGAAGAGTGGGAGCCTGGCCATGAAACAGTTCGGACGTGTGTAGTAGTAGTTTCGATGGAAACGATAAGTAGCCGGATCTAGCAGTGTTTCATACACCAAACGTGTGGTAAAGTGACGGCATAATTATTCCGATGGGCGTGTAGAAATTTCGGAATTTTTAAGTGAATTTTCTGACGAGAAAAGACATAGATTCCGCGTGGCGTATTGAGCAGGTCGGCGGCTAAAAACTGTGACTGCATTTGTTACCGACAGACTTAGTATTTTGGCGAGCATTCTCAATCAAAAACAATCAGTATTTTTGTAGCTATTACGTTCTCGGGAAATACAACACAATAAACTTTGCTAACGTGAGTGAAAGGGATTGTGAGTGACTGCGATAAGACTAGCACGGGCTTGGCAGTGATACTTGTTCACCTACGTTTCAGAATATATTAATTGAGGACACAGTTTCCAAACTTTCATTTCGTGTGAAAAACTTTCTCCCGAAACGTAGATTAGTGACTTTAATTGTAGCCTGGTTCGGCGTCCCTACTGATGATATGCTGAGACAATGTCCACAGGTAGGTGCAGGTTCGTCGTAAAGGGACGGGAAGAACAGCGCCTCCGCAACATCATTAAATTTTCATGGTTGTTTGGGAACAGGAAGTCCTTGACTGACTGCAGATTGGCCACAGGTAGCTGAACATAACCATTTTCAGTCAATAATCGGTTGGATCAGAGGGTCCAATCTGTTCTAAGTAAATATTGCTCCTACAACGACTATGGAGCCGCCACCAGCTTGCACAGTGTCTTGCTGACAACTTGGGTCCACTGCTTCGTAAGGTCTGCGCCATACTTGAACCCTACCATCAGTTCTTACCAAGTGAAATCTGTACTCATCTGAGCAGGTTGCTGTTTTCCACTTGTCTAGTATCCAATCCATACGACCACGAACACAGGAGAAGCACTGCAGGCAATATAGTGCTGTTAGCAAAGGCACTCGTGTCGGTCATATATTGCCATAGCACATTAACGCCAGATTGCGCCACACTGTCCTAACGAACACGTTCGTCGTACATCCCACATTAATTTCTGTGGTTATATCATGCAGTGTTGCTTGTCTGTTAGCGCTGACATCTCTCTGCAAACGCCGCTGCTCTGGTTCAGAAAGTGAAGGTCGTCGGCGGATACGTCGTCCATGGTGAGATGTAATGCCTGAAATGGGGTATTCTCGGCACACTCTTGACACTGTGGATCTCGAAATACTCAATTCCGTAGCAGTTTCTGAAATCAGATGTCTCATGGGGCTAGCTCCAACAATCATTACGTGTTAACAATCTGTTAATTCGCGTTTCACCTCATGGCCTGCTTGCATTGTTTATGATAGGGCTGTAACTTCGGCTCAAGTACACAGCTCTCTTGGAATGTGGATTTCACGGACTAGTTGGTGGTTCATTGATTATTAGTCATCTTCTTCCACTTGAGTCAACAGCATCTCCTGAAACCGTACTCTTCCAATTGTATTCTACAAACAATAATACAGAACTTTTTCTAGAGCTTGAGGTATAAGTTTGGCTCTTGGAAACAGAATTGTGACTCGTTTTACTTAAATGGGGTAGCAGTACGAGAGTGTGCAGAAGTGAATCACCTTACCCTAATCCGCGATGCAATACTTCCTGCATCGTTAACAGTCGCAGGTGGAGGCCAGGGTACTACAATCCCGACCTCATATTCACCACCAGCAGCATTATCCAACAGTGTATAAAGTCTGTCAATATCAAATGCACAACATAGGACAGTAATCTGCCAAATTTGTGCTGCTGTTAGACCTCAAAAAGCACCATTTCGGATGGGGCTTAGAAAGGCTGACTGGTAAAGATTTTCAGATTTACGGGATGCCGAAGTGTCTTTCGTAGGACCAATACCAGAACAGTATGACATCTTCGCCATGGCCGTAAAGAGATGTTCCAAAATATCTATCCCTTGTGGCTGTCGATCACCTTATATCCCTGGGCTCACATCAGATCAATCAGTCGTATTTACAGAATATAGTACCTTATTTACAGAAAACCCTTTTAGTGAAACAATGATAGAAACAGGAAACAAACTCATTTGATTTGTAAGATAGTCGAAAAGGGAAAAATAGGTTAAAACAATAGAAAACCTGGAACTGAAAAGAGACAGTCATAAGCCCTATGCAACGATCTAGCTAAGACCACTTTACATGAAAATATCTCAATCAAATAACACACGAGCTACTGCTAAATGCGAAGCCCAGCCATACATAAAAACAAACTACGAAGAACTGAGCAAGAGGAGACTAATAACTTTTTACTCCCACTCACGTTTGATGAATTACAGAAGGCTATTAAACGAGTAAAACTGGCAAGTCAGCTGTCTTGAACGTTGTACGAACTGAGCAAATCAAGCACTTTGCATTGGCAAAGAAGAAATGGATTCCCTAGCTCTTCAACAAATGTCAGATTCCAAAGATATGGCGGGGGGAGCTGAGTAATTGCTATACTGAAAACTGGTAAAGAAGGAAACAGTCCAAAGGATTTTATACCGATCGCACTGCAGTCCCAACTTTACAGACCGCTAGGGATAATGATTTTAAACCTTCTCTCACATGCTATTGATCCCTTGATAATACCTGAGCAAACTGTATGCCACCCTGGTAAAAGCTGCGGAAAAATTACTCAATCCTACACAGATCATAAAAAATGGGTTTGAAGCCTGTAAGGTGACAATAAAGGTATTCGTGTATTTGACAGCAGCGTACGACACTGTCAATCACCAATTACTATTAAACAAGGTCTACAACCTAACCAAGGGTTTCGGTGTCACCAGGCTCATCGCAGTCTTCTGCAGAACGGAAGAATCTTCGCTGACCTCCAAAGACAGCTCAGCCAATGAAGGCTACAGAAAAATGGCCTTCCCATTAAAGTATGTTGGCTCCTGTTCAATATATGCCGGAACGATCAGCCTATAGTCCCGAATTTCTTGTACGCTGATGATATCGCTCTGGCAACTCAAGGCACAAACTTTGACACAATATAAATAACCCTAAAAACCGCTTTTGAAGATTTTTTTCAAAATACTAAGGCACAAACCATCTTAAATCAAATCCATCAAAGACACAAGTGTGTGCCTCTATCTGAGATATAGGGAAACCACCCGCAAGTTAAAGAAATAATGGTCAGGAGTTAAACTGGGACCCTGTGACATACCAAAATACCTAGGAATAACACTCGACAGATCTCTTGAGTTCAAAAAGCACTGCCTGAATTTCATATCAAAAAGTCTCCACCAAGAACAACCCACTGAGAAAACCGGCAGGATAACAGTGTTGCAGCCAACCTAAAACCATCCGAACTTCTGCAATGTCATTATGCTACAGCCCTGCTGAGTATCCCTATCCTCATTGCCCTAAACGACCTACTCAGAATTACAACAGGCTGCTTGAAGTCAACACCAGTCGAGTGGCTCTACCACCTTGCAGAAATTGCATTAAACGGGTAAAGAACGAAACTGGAGCAGGAAAAACCGTATCCCATGCATGGGCAATAGCCTACTCACAACGACTAAGGTCAAGGAAAAGTTTCCTCAGAGCATTGGAGAACCTAACAACCACTGTTGAAGAAACTATTCGGCAACTATGAAGGGCTGAGACATTCCATCCTCCTGGTTGGTAAAGACTGTTAGAAACTTTATCCCTTAGTCATGATGAGAACTGGCCAATCTGGAAATCTTTTAATAGGTTGAGGTCAGAAGTGGGCATATCACGGGCTAACCAGGCAGAATGGGGATACGTCGAAGAAACCAAAATCCTGTGTGACTGCAGGGAAGAAGAGACTCTTCAACATCTGTTTCTGTGTCGACTGTGGCCAGCCGCCAACACAGAAGGGGCCTTAACCAGGCAATGAAAACGCACTGGAAGTGACCAGATTTTGGTCAAAAATTATATACACTGTGTTCATCTATCAAAAATTGTATGAACTATGTTTTATGTATGTTTCTGACACGAGAATAATAATTCAAAGAATGATAATAAAACTTAAGTATTAATTCATAGGAATGGTTTTTTTTGTGTACTATCGGGCTCAATACCCACCACATTGTTTCTCTATTTTGTGTGTAGGATTGTATCCTCTGGACAGTTTTTTCATTATTCATTTTTCATCTTTCTATTTTGGAATCCGTTTAGCTACTTAAACAACGTTTCATTAATGAAGTCATGTCTCCACACTTCGTCATTTCAAAACAATGCTCAACCTTTGACCATAAAAAAGGAAAGTATGTCTACGTTCAAACAGCTGTACACTAGTAAATAGTTTGCGGTGTGTGACGAGAGCTTTAGAAGATACAGACAGTGTTACACTGACCTTCTGCCAATGAATACTTTCCGCCAAAGAATATTGATTAGCATATATATAACACAATTGTGTTTGTGAATAGGCAACGTAATTGACACTGTAATGATTAGTGGCGGGAAAGATATGGGGTGGGGTGGAGGGGAGACGAGACTGCATTGTTTTTGCCATTGTTCAGACGGAACCTGTCTTTCAAGAATAGTTACGTTATGAAGCTGATGTTACAACATTTATGCAACTCATGAAATTCAGGGTGCGATCATTTGTACAGTCGATTCAGGGAGTGTAAAGATGTTCCAATGAATAGTAGCTAAAGAAGGGAGGCTGTTAAATAAAACTGAGGAAAATAAAGGAAGTTTCAATTAGGAATACTATTATACGTTTGTATTATGTGTATCCAGCTTGAACAGAAATTTGTCTCGCTATCCTGAATCAAACGTTGCTACAAAGAGGTGGAGGGAGAGGGAAAAAGAGAGAGAGGGGAGGGGGGAGGGGGGAGGGACTGAGAAACAGAGTCAAGGGAGAGAGATAGAGAAGAGAGGAAGTACTTGGCTGTCCGAGAGAGAGAAAGAAAGAAAGAAAGGGTGACTGTGTGGGACAAAGAGACCGTCGACTTGAAACCATGAGATGGGGATGCGTGGTGAACGTAAACTCATCAGTGCAGAAACAATTTCAGAGTTGAAGCTGTTAATGCTATTCTTTCGTCTTCCACGTCATAAATGAAATATTACTTCGACAAACATGATAACTGATTGACGGATATGGTAACTATTCTTACTATATATGACAGTACACACCGACTATATCCGTTTCATTTAATGGCTTCTGCAATGTATTGTGTTATTCTGTCACTAAAGAAGTGTTGGTGGTGACGGATTGGGTGGGGGGGGGGGGGGATTGGTTGGAGGAGACATCCCAAGGATGGAGTTTTAGACGGGCTGCTTTCATTTACTCCATACTTTGATAAACAAATTAGTAATTAATTTGTTTGTTTTAATAGACGTGGTTTACTAATACCCAGTGGTCCCATACATAATGTCTGTTTGAATTGTCCACCGGAAGAAAAATAGATTAATTCCGACTAATAGTGTCACTAGTGTCTCAGAAGTTACACAATACAGGAGACCAAACAATATGTTACTCATTGGCGACCTGCCTATTCTTCAGTCACACAGTCATATGAGATAGCTACATGCATCTTTGGCCACTGATTGTCTCACCACATGATTAGCTTCAGCAATTCGCTCTCTGACTCTCTATAATCATCGATGTGCGTGCATGGCATCGTAGCATCTGGTGAAGACAGCATTTGCCTGTCACAAGGAGCTTTTGTCTCCAGTCCTTGGAATGACACAGTACTATCTGCTACGGTTTTAGAGAACATTCTGCTTTTTGATTGGTACTTTTGACTTGAGTTCTCACTACAAATTTCAGTCACACTGGTGTATAACGCCTGATGTAACTGCAGCCCTACATACAATAATTAATTAACAATTAATCTTCTACCCAGACGCCGGCCGCAACGCGTTCAACTGGAGTTAGTAATAATATCAACCCAAGTTAGCACGTTTCATGCACCGAGATGACCCGAAGCTCGTTCAGAGCGAACTGACAGATAAAGCTAAATTAACGTTCGATGTCCTTTGCCACGTTTGCGTCTACTCGTGTTGTAACTTTTCGTCGGCCGCTGTGATCGAGCGGTTCTAGGCCCTACAATTCGGAAGCGCGTGACTGCTACGGTCAGAAGTTCGAATCCTGCCTCGCGCATGGATGTGTGTGATGTCCTTAGGTTAGTTAGGTTTAAGCAGTTCTAAGTTCTAGGGGACTGAAAACCTAAGATGTTACGTCCCATAGTGCTCAGAGCCATTTTTCCTACCCAGACCAATTGTTCAGAGTTGTAACAGTAATTTCTTTTACACCATACTTTGATAAACAAATTAGTAATTAATTTGTTTGTTTTAATAGACGTGGTTTACTAATATCCAGTGTCCCCATACATAATGTCTCTCGATCTTTACAAATTTGATAGTTCGCTGGTTTAACTTGAGTGCAACAACGATTAAAACATCTTGTAGAACATGTTGACGATAGGGGTGACTCCAGTGTGAAGAGATGCTACAAAATTGACTTCCACTGCAAAACCAATAAAGCATCATCTAACTGTGGATAGCCAAACTATCTGATATTGACGCTGTGCACATTTAACTGCAATGATCTAGAGATGGTGTACTCGTCTTTGATCACTAGCATAGTAGCAGAGCTGATCCCCAGACCACTGCCAGGCCGATAACCATAGTGGGGCTTGAATCTGGGCAGTATGGGAAGCCACCTGGTCAATAACGGTGTAATCCACAACAGTGGTACTGGAACCTGGACTTTAGAAGTGGTTTTGGGGAAAAAGGAGCGCAGACACAAGAGCTGTCTGGGGCAGGACTTCATCACATCAAGCTTCTGGCGAGATTGCTTTCCATGTAGGGTGCGCGGAATGATCGGGCCACATACTGTCATACTGACAGCTTTCAGTGCTGCTACCATAAACATTTGTACGCCGAAGGGGAAGTACTTGCTACAGTTCGCAGAACGTCATAAAGCTTCTCACCTAATAGCACACAAACTGATATTCAATAATTGTAGTATTTTACAAGACTACGGATGAAGTATGATATTTGGAATTGCAACGCAAAGCATTAACTGTAGATAGGCTGTGGTACCTTTTCTGACTAGGTTATATGGATAAATGAGAGCGAAACTACAGTCCGAAGGAATTGGGAGGATATCAGAAACAGGGACATAAACGAAAATAGTTGAGCTTCCGCGTACAAATCGTCCTGAGCTGCAGTGAAAATTTTTTATGTTGTAACGCAAACTAATATTGGGATTGTTGAATGAAATTCAGGTTTCACGAAGATTAGTACTTACAGATCAGTTTATCCCAGAACTACACAAGTTACAAAAGTGGACCAGCCAAAAATGACTATAAGTAGTGCACAGTTTCAAGGTCTTGAGACTGTAGATATATCAAAATCAAAGATTTATGAAGGCAGTCCATCTAATTTTCAACATTCGTCTGTAGCACATCATCGCAAATGATTCGATTCTCTTCTGTTCCTGTTTTCCCACAATCCATGTTTCACTACCATACACTGTTATGTCCCAAACGCAAATTCTCAGACATTTCTTCCTCAAATGAAGGTTTATGTTTGATACTGGTAGACTTCTCTTGGCCAGGAATGCCCTTTTTGCGATTAATAGTCTGCTTTTGATGTCCTCCTTGCACTGCCCCTCACTGGTTATTTTACTGCCAAGTAGCAGGATTCCTTAGCTTCATCTACTTCGTGAGCATCAATCCTGGTGCTAAGTTTTTATTTCTGCTACTTCTCATAACTTTCGTCGTTCTTCGATTTACTCTCAATCCATATTGTTCACTCATTAGACCATGCCATTCAGAAAATCATGTTATTCCTCTTTACTTTCACTCAGGACAGCAATGTTATCAGCTAATCGCGTCGATATTCTTTCACCTTGCATTTTATTTCCACTCCTGAACCTTTCCTTTATTTTCACCCTGCTTCTTCGATGTACAGATTGAACAGTATGGTCGAAAAACTACATCTCTGTCTTACACCCTTCTTAAACCGAGCACTTCTTTCTTGGGCGTCCACTCTCATTATTCCCTCTTGCCTTTTGTACCTACTGTATATTACCTGTCTCTCCCTACAGCTTAACCTTTCTTTCTCAGAAACATGCTTATGTATTGGTATGACTGACCAGAGAGTGGTCGTTGCAGGAAATGGAAAATAAGAGGGGATAGGATGACCTGGACAGGGAAAGAGTAAAGGCAGGAGGTGGATAGAGAGAGAAGGTAGAAGGAGATGGACATGAGGGAGAGGAGGTGATGGCAGGCAGAGGGAAAGAGGAAATGGGCATATGAAAGGAATGATGAGATAGCAGCAAGAGGGGAAGAGGTGATGGACAGAGGGAGGGGGAGAAGCAGATATACAGAGAGAGAGAGAGAGAGAGAGAGAGAGAGAGAGAGAGAGAGAGAGAGAGAGAGGAGGAAGGGGTAAGCTGGAGAAGAAGGGGTTGTGCAGAGAGTTGGAGAGGAGATGTACAGTGAAAAGGGAGGAGTAGATGGTTAGAAGGATGAGGATGTGATAGAAAGGCTGTTGCATCTGACCACGAAATGAACCCGTGCAATATCCCTAATACATTGCCAATATCGTCTTTGTCCATCTGCTCCTCTCCCTCTGTCTTCATTTCCTCTTCCCCATGTCTACATCCATCTCCTCCTGTCCCCTCTATCTGTATACTTCCTCCTTCTCTCTCACTCTTTGTTCATATGCTCATAACCATCTCTCTGTAGATCTCCTCCTATTCCCTCTCACTGTTCTTCTTCTCCTCTCTCTCATCCTCGCCTCCCGCTGCCTGCCTCGATAGTAGGAGGCAGGCAGAAAGTGGAGAGGGGCAGTAGTCAATTGGGAAACGGAGTAGGAGGATGAGGAAATGGATAGAGATGGGAGGACAAGATGAAAAGAGAGAAGGGGAGGAGAAGATGGACAGAGAGAGGTGACATGTGAAGGTTTACAGAGAGAATGGAAGGAGATGAGCGAAGAGACAGAGGGGAAGAGGAGATTGACAGAGGAGCAGGCGGAGGTGGACAGAGAGGGGGAAAGAACTGATGGAGAGAGAGAGGGAGGAAGCAGAGATGTTTAGAGAGAGGGGGAGGACGAGGTGGACATAGAGAGGGAGGAGCAGAGGGATGTACAAGAGGCAGGTGGATAATAGAGAGAGGTAGTGGGCAGACGGAAAAGGAAGAGAGGAGGCGAAAATAGGAACAGAGAGAGAGGTGAGTGGAGAAGATGGACAAAGAGAGGTGGGAAAGTGATTGGCAAAGAGAGAGATGGAGGATGAGATTGGCAGGGAGAGGGTGAGAAGAAAATGATAAGAGTGAGGAGGAGGGGTTGGACAGAGACAGGTGGAATAGATGTACAGTGAGGGTGGAGAAGGAGAGAGAAAGAAGGAGAAGTGTAGGAGGTAGGTGGGTGGTGGAAAGCGGCAGTTGTCAGTTGGGAAAGGAAGAAGAATAATGAAGAAACGGACAGAGAGAGTTCTGAGGGTGCAATGGCGAGGGAGAGGAGACGAAGAATAGCGAGAGGGGATAGGGAGGTGTATAGATAGAGGAGACAAGAGGAGATGGATGTACACATGGGGAAGAGGAAATGAAGACAGAGGAATAGGAGAAGATGGACAAAGACGAGATTGGCATTGTGTTAGGGATATTGCACAGGTGCCTTTCGTGGTCAGATGCAACAGGGCAACTTGAAGGCTTGGCTAGCATCTGCATTTATGCTGAAGCATATATTTGTTGCTATGTTTCCATATTTTTGCTCAAACCCTGTAGCACAGACTCTGGACTTTAAGTGACTATATGCCACTAGTGTCGACTGAGCGAGTCGTACATTTGTCGCTTTCCAGATGATGGAAGGCATTGGGTGCACCGCCAAGCCAATAGGGTGTTTAATCCGCACTGAGTGGAGGGTGCAGACCAGGACAGATGTGGTTCTGTGTTTTGAGACTGTTTTTTGTACATGAATTTATGTTCAATTGAACATGAACCATTTCACCATTCTCGGTGACCAAGTGTTGTCCTCTCTTTTAGACCTTCATGACAGGTATCGTATAGACATTCCTGACATTCACGATGACAACTGCATAATCACAGCGCTACAAGCTTACGCTGGTGATTTGACGAAGACTGAGGCAATCGTATACACCTCCACTGCTCCGCTAAATCTCAGTTTTTTATCCCATCAAAACAGTCTGGGAGTACTTAGGAAAGTGGGTGAAACGTAGCGATCAACATCGCCTCCATTAGGTAGCTCTACAGGACTAATCGCCAATGAATGTCTTTATCTTTGTGTTTATTGTTGATAACTGCATGAAACCGTCATTTGTAGGTAGACTGCTGAACCTACAAGTGCTGTGATAGCAGCGCCATTACGTTTACAGGTAACTACTGGCCTTTGGCTGACACCGCCACTATTTGGTGTTAAATGGCGCACATTTTTGCCTTTACTGGCAACTTGGAAATTTGTGGTAAGATCTTATAGGACCATACTGCTGAGGTCATCGGTCCTTAAGCTTACACACTACTTATAGTTCAAAGCGCTCTGAGCACTATGGGACTTAACAGCTGAGGTCTTCAGTCTCCTAGAACTACTTAAACCTAACTAACCTAAGGGCATCACACACATCCATGCCCGAGGCTGGATTCGAACCTGTGACCGTAGTGGTCTCGCGCTTCCAGACTGAAGCGTCTAGAACAGCTCGGCCACACCGGCCGGCTTACACACTACTTAATCTAACTTAAACTAACTTACGCTCGAACCTCCGACGGGAGAAGGCGCGCAGAACGTGACAAGGCGCCTTCGACAGCGGGGCTGCCTTTACTTGCTTTTCGATTATGGCTGTAGTTTATAGCTTATGCTTCTCGTATGCTCCTCTACAAGTACGTTCTTCATTGTCTGGTACTATACAGCTGACAAAAAGTCTGTTTTATTTGAGGTACGTCGCGATTGTCTTTCGAAATTACGTTTTGTGTTCCGAAAGTCAGAGCTATGTGTTAGATTTCGTAATAAGAAAAGGTACTGTTTGTCCACGATAAGTTAACAATTGGCCCAGTGGCTGTTGTATTATGTTTCCCGAGTGGAGAGGAGCAGTGACACTAAGACAGCGTCGGCTACATGTAGCAGTGCTGGCACCACAACCCGCGTTTTGTGCTTGAAATGAAATCGGAGATGACACTAGCGGAAATATTGCCCGCTTATGTGACGGATCGGAAGTCATCAAATCTGCGGAGATATTCTTGCTGAGTTTTACCTACACCACGATTATTATTTATTAAGCCAAGATAAGGAAAAATGAGAACAGATGAACGTACAACTTACGAAATTATGAATCGAAAGTCAAAATCTGATTTTTGGAATCTGTTTTCACATTACAAATGGTTCAGTTGGCTCTGAGGACTATGGGACTTAACATCTAAGGTCATCAGTCGCCTACACGTAGAACTACTTAAACCTACGAAACGTAAGGACAGCACACACATCCATGCCCAGGGCAGGATTCGAACCTGCGACCGTAGCAGCAGCACGATCCAGGACTGAAGTGCCTAGAACCGCCGGCTGGCCGGCTTTTCACATTACATTTATTAAACATAGCAATGCAGTAATGTGCCTGAAAGAACTGTCAAAATGCTGTTCACTAAAGGTCACTGTCATTTGTGTTTGGTTCACGACGATGATGATAATAATCATCGCTTAAGGACGTGGTATTGATGATAATTTCTTCGATGATCATTTCCATTATTCCATCTGGTGTCTAATACTTCTGTTCCAGCTACTGCACTTTACTGTAGTAACTTTGCCAGTCCCGTGTAGTAGCTGACCTACCAAAATACTGCACTCTTTCCTTCGACATGTCACCAGTGACATTGTTCTCCCTGAAACTTTGTTTTGTTTTAGCCCACTCCATTTCCAACGGATTTAGGTCGCAGTTGTAGGGCGGTAAAAAGGCTACTTGGTGGCCTCACCTCTCAGCTATTTTATCCGCGACGTAAAATTTCACGGCTGCTTTGTTTTCCTTTATTTGCAGATAATAAAAAATGGTTGAAATGGCTATGAGCACTATGGGACTTAACTACTGTGGTCATCAGTCCCCTAGAACTTAGAACTACTTAAACCTAACTAACGTAAGGACATCACACACATCCATGCCCGAAGCAGAATTCGAACCTGCGACCGTAGCAGTCGCGCGGTTCCGGACTGCGCGCCTAGAATCGCTAGACCACCGCGGTCGGCTTGCAGATAATAGATCGCCTTTCCTTATTGAGTCGTTGCAATTTATTTGTCTGTCTGTAACCACTCTACTCTCGTAATCCTAGACTATTTATTAGGCACTCTGTCGAAACTCCTGTTGTGATATGGCACATTATCCATACAATCACAAAATTACATTATCGCCGTCCCCTTCCGTCGACATCCAATTGTGCCGTCAACTTCAAGAAGTTTGCAAGTTAATATATATAATTTTTTTTGCCTGAAACTTCCTGACAAGTTAAAACGGAGGGCCGGACCGGGTTCCCAGGTCCAAGATCCGCACCTTGCTGCAAGTACATGGCGAATTTGTCATTTCGTGGAAGTTTTTCTCAAACTTACAGCAGTTGGTTGTGTCTACTACCGGTGCAAAAATATGAGAGTCGATAGGAGAATGGGACAAAGACAGATGGACCGAAGCAAATGTACCATTGCAACCCCAGTCAGACGAATGCGAAACGATTTTACCAATCAATTTGCTTTACCGGAAGGTCGGGTAGAACTGCAATACAGACGTCTTTAAATTTTAGGTGTCTTTCTTAATGTTATTGTAAACATAAGTGTATTTTATTTGTGATAAAAGTAGTACATACTGGTGGCAAAAATCGAAAATTAAAACACAGTATCTTGGTGACATACCGCGCCAAATTTTGTTTCCTGTTATGGAATATTTGATTATACAATAGACAAGAAATGTTCTAAATTTGCAAGCGACACCCTCAAAGTTTTCAATCTACGTCCTCTGATTTTAGTTAAATGAATATTAGTTTTAACTGAATGGTAGTTCTTCGTATCATTAGTAAGTACTCCTCTAACATTTTTATTCTGTTTCTTATTATATACTCCTCTAAACTTCTTTTTTTGTGTGTCACACCACGATTTTTATTCATTAGTAATAATGCAATAACGGTGGCAGCAGTTCTGGGTTTACGAATAACTGCACTAATGCAGCAAGTACTTGGAGTAAGTTCCCGAAATGAACTTTGTCGGAGTACACCTAAGGAAGTTTCTGTCCTAATGTAAACACCTCAGGTAGTGCTTATCGAAGTTACTTGCTAGTGGACGCAAGCCTTTGGTAATTCTTAGCGTCTGGGGGCAGCTTGACGTTGGCAGCGCTCGCAGACAAATAAATATCTTTCAAGTAGTGCCAACTTTCTCCGCTTGTGGCAACACTAGCGAAATCGTCAAGTTACCGTGGGCTTCAGTCTGTACTTATTACTGGCGTGATAGCATTGAGCTGTCTTCTCTTTTCAGCCATTATATAACTCAGTCTGCGCACTGATGACCTACCGACATGCTATAGCAGCTATTGGACGAATTACCAAGTGGTCAGACGTCAGTAACCTTCCAAAGTGACAATGAAAGTGGAAGGAGAGTGTCAGCATAATTTTCAGAGAAACTGATACAATAAATAAAATAAATTTCATGTAATTACTATCATTGCAGGCTTGTGTGAGTAACATTATGTTCGTCAAAAATAAGAGCAAATAAAGCATTACGCAACAGCTGGCACAAATAATATATGTGACAAGCAATACTCGTCAATGAAGCAGCACATGTTTCTGTAAAGGGAACGTCAAGAAGATGCGGTCTATGTAGCACTATAAGGTACCACCATCGTTCCAGATAGACGTCCAAGTCCTATAGTGCCGCACTCTGTATGAGTAGTAATTACAACTTTTTACAAAGTACGACAAAAATGAACAATCTCTGGATTACCAATTAGTTAATTGTTTAAGTGTTCCATAGATCATTAGATCGATTCATTTATCGAAATGACGTGGAACGAGTCAGTTTACGATATATGTACACACGATGAATGTTAACTTTAATGAACACGTTGTTTTTAGCCATATTCAACTGCTCTTATAACCATGTACGGCGCGAGAATTATCCTCCGTACAGCGAGAGAAGAGCACTGGCAGCTGAAGTGGTCTATGTGCACGTGTTTCGTGCGTCCACAAAGGTCAGCTGGGAGCCCTGTTATTGAGACGCCTGTAAAATCAAGGAAGAGATGGTGTCATGTGACTGAAACAGAGAGCTTTGACTTAAACGCCATCAGGCAACATATGTACGCTTACTACAACAGAAAGAGGTATCCGGTACATAAAAAGTTGATGGTATCACCGTCGGACAGTGGTTTGTTCATAGGCAGGTCGACAAGTCTCTCCGTTGTTTTAAGAGTAGGGTTCCGGTGGAAAACCTCTGAGGAAGAAAAGCACCAATGGAACTCTGAGATATTGTGACAAGGAGATGTCTTTTCCTGCATGAGTGAATGCGGAGAATGTAGTAGGGACTGACGAAACATGGGTCAATGTCGGTCACTTACGATCAGTTACATGGACAGACGACACGCGCCACGGAAGTATGAGTGTGCCAACCGGTAAGGGAGGGCGACGAATTGGTGTTCATGATGGCTCTATGTTCGGTTTTTTACCCAGTGCTGTGATGATGTTTCAGTACAAAAACTGACGATTACCGCAAGGAAATAAACGCAGATTCATTTAAAGACTGGTTCGATATTAGTTTATTCCAAATGTCAGCTCTGGTAGTGTTTTGGTAGTGGATAACGCGCCATACCGTTCTGCACTATTAAATAAGACACCAACGGCTGGTGCAAGAAGAGACGAAATAGTCAGCTGGTTGAAAGACAGTAAAATAATCTTTAAACAGAATATGCAAAGAGCGAAACTTTTGAGATTAATGAAAAGATACAACCAACAGGAGATGCAGGATGTAATTGATATGTTAACACAGAACGACGGCACAAAGTTATACGTCTTCCACCGTACCAGTACCATTTCAACGTCATCGAATTTGTCTCTGGTCAAATGAAGGAGGGCAACATGCACCGAAATAAAAACTTCACGTTGCGAGACACTGAAAGGCTGGTAAATGAGGCTGTCACACGAATAACACCAGAAAATTGGAAGGACGTCGTGAATCATGCCTAGAAAGACATTACAAGGTCGAAAATACGGAGGGGTGTAGAAAAATGTAGACACTATTTGATAGCTAGTACCTTCGGAACGAAATGACATATCGTTGCAATTTTGCGTGGTAGCGTAATCCATTGTTTCCTCAACAGATCTTGGCGCTCGTTTTCCGGCAGATGACAGTGCAACGAAGAATGAAGTAAGATTGTCGTTTGAGCAACGTAAGGCCATACTGATCGAATACTGGAAGTACGGAAAAGTGATGGAGGTACAACGACAATGGTGTAATGTATATGGAACTCAGCCACCAACACGTACATCTATTTATTGTATTCCGGATGAATTTGAAGCCGACGATACTGTTCAGGATGTACTTAATGAAAGGTCTGATCGACCGAAAACATCATCAACTTCCAGCTCTCATGTGTTGTAACATTTTACTACGTCACTTCAAAAACCTGTGAAGTAGCGTGCACATGAAAACAGTGTAAGCCGGTTAAGTGTACGACGGATTCCGAAGGCGGCAAAGTGGGCAACCAGGTTCGATGGATGGAATATTACGACTGGTTTGAAGGTACGCCTTGCGAGGATGAATGGTTTGCAGGGATGGTTATCTGGTCTGACAAGACTGCGTGCACTGGCCTCCTGAAATTCCTCACCTTAATGTGGACAAACATGTTAATCTACCAGGTTTTATAACCCGTTCATCATAAGAATAAACCTGATGTAAGCAAACTCAAACGCGATTATTGGTCAGAAGCCGAAGCACACGTACACTGGTATTGTTACGCTCTTGGAAGTAGGTCCTACGTATGTATTAGATATCTTATTACGAAGTTACGTTAAATGAAACTTTAAGATATTCAAATGTATTAACAGTCATCAACGTTTTCCTTAAAGACGCTTTAGCTACCCTAGTTTTTGTTTCAAATTTCGTGTAGTCACAGCCACTGCAGCGTTGTGCTCTGCTTGTCGCGCTGTTAATGTGCAGGATAAAAATGGCTGAGGCTGCTTTCTGTTCTGTACTGAAACACACGCGTGGAGCACGGTTAAAGAGTGCTGAGAAATAGGCTGTTCTTAGTGTATCTCATAAATTTACGGAGATAATCGGCTTTCACATTGAACCTGTATCGAAAGCGGTAGCGTAATGGTAGGAAACACAAGTGCAGTTATTCGTGTGTTGGTTCAAATCTCTCCACTATTTCTTTTTCGTTCAATCTGAAATACTTACAAATCGTAATTACAAAAATAACTTTTATGAATAATGCACGTCTTCTTGTTCCTAATTACATACTGGACGCAAAATTCCTGTTTCCATTTCAAATACAAATTTTTAATTATCGATGTTTTATGAAAGACTGTTCATAGAAGTTGTTGAAATTAAGAAACCATAACAACTTAATTTTTTAAGGCAAAAATGGAAAACCAAATCCATTTTATTTGGACTATGTCCATCGATTCGCACCACAGAGTTAGATGAGTATCGTAGAAATATGAAAAACAATCATTTTCTCAGCATCGAGCACATTATACGAATGCTGCATTTTTACATTTGCTACGGTACCATTACAATACGAACCCTACAGAAATGATCTGGAGCCAAGCTGCGGGATTTCGCCCAAGAACTAATAAGACTGTTAAGCTGCCAGACGTACTGGAACAAACGCAAGCAGACTTTTCACACGTCGCTGCCGAACGTTGGAGTCAAAGGCTAGTCGTGACCTATTGTCAGTACGGAAGACGAGTAACCGATCTTGCTGCAGTGAAGCAGCACCGAAAAGGCGAAATAACCGTTGTCGGGGTCAGATAACATTTAACGAAGATATATTTTGTGAAAATGTAAGAAGAAAATTAATTGATAAAAAGTACACAATTGCAGATATGTTCCATTAGACGGGACGGGCAGGGGAGGCGGGGGGGGGGGGGGGTGGAGGGGTCATACCTGGAGTACGTTTCACGCTACAGTACACGCTTCATAGGGCAAACGTACAAATTTCACTCAGTGCAAACTAAATGTTTGCATTCTTGTTTATTTCACATCCATCATGAGAAAACATATATACTGCATCAAATGAATATTGGGCACAAAGCTACGTCACTGTTACATCTCCGCGTCAAAAAGCGCGCTATTTCTTTATTCATTTGGGCATGGAAACTTGCGTTTAAGGGCTAACAGCGAGTTGTGTAGCTTATCATTCGTTTCCGTAATTTATTTCAGTAACACTGGTCTCCAAAAAATATTTTTTGAAAGTTGTTTGAAATTTGATAACTCACTTTTATGTACTTTTCAGCGCTGACTTCAAGAATGCAATCCATTTTTTCTATGACGTCAGGTTTCCTCAAAACAAGGCAGTATTTTTGGATATAATAACCAAATTTAAGCAATTTATCACATTTTTGCAACTTTTTTTTTAATCAGTTTACTGCCTGGTTTGATGTGGCCCGCCACGAATTCCTTTCCTGTGCTAACCTCTTCATCTCAGAGTAGCACTTGCAACCTACTTCCTCAATTATTTGCTTGACGTATTCCAATATCTGTCTTCCTCTACAGTTTTTGCCCTCTACAGCTCTCTCTAGTACCATGGAAGTCATTCCCTCATGTCTTAGCAGATGTCCTATCATCCTGTCCCTTCTCCTTATCAGTGTTTTCAACATATTCCTTTCCTCTCCGATTCTGCGTAGATCCTCCTCATTCCTTACCTTATCAGTCCACCTAATTTTCAACATTCGTCTATAGTACCACGTCTCAAATGCTTCGATTCTCATCTGTTCCGGTTTTCCCACAGTCCATGTTTCACTACCATACAATGCTGTACTCCAGACGTACATCCTCAGAAATTTCTTCCTCAAATTAAGGCCGTTATTTGATATTAGTAGACTTCTCTTGGCCAAAAATGCCTTTTTTTGCCATAGCGAGTCTGCTTTTGATGTCCTTCTTGCTCCGTCCGTCATTGGTTATTTTACTGCCTAGGTAGCAGAATTCCTTAACTTCATTGACTTCGTGACCATCAATCCTGATGTTAAGTTTCTCGCTGTTCTCATTTCTACTACTTCTCATTACCTTCGTCTTTCTCCGATTTACTCTCAAACCATACTGTGTACTCATTAGACTGTTCATTCCGTTCAGCAGATCACTTAATTCTTCTTCACTTTCACTCAGGATAGAAATGTCATCAGCGAATCGTATCATTGATATCCTTTCACCTTGTATTTTAATTCCACTCCTGAACCTTTCTTTTATTTCCATCATTGCTTCCTCGATGTACAGATTGAAGAGCAGGGGCGAAAGGCTACAGCCTTGTCTTTCATCCTTCTTAATACGAGAACTTCGTTCTTGATCGTCCACTCTTATTATTCCCTCTTGGTTCTTGTACATATTGTATATGACGCGTCTCTCCCTATAGCTTATCCCTACTTTTTTCAGAATCTCGAACAGCTTGCACCATTTTATATTGTCGAACGCTTTTTCCAGGTCGAAAAATCTTATGAACGTGTCTTGATTTTTCTTGAGCCTCGCTTCCATTATTAGCCGTAACGTCAGAATTGCCTCTCTCGTGCCTTTACTTTTCCTAAAGCCAAACTGATCGTCACCTAGCACATTCACAATTTTCTTTTCAATTCTTCTGTATATTATCCTTGTAAGCAACTTCGATGTATGAGCTGTTAAGCTGATTGTGCGATAATTCTCGCACTTGTCAGCTCTTGCCGTCTTCGGAATTGTGTCGTTGATGCTTTTCCGAAAGTCAGATGGTATGTCGCAAGACTCATATATTCGACACACCAACGTGAATAGTGGTTTTGTTGCCACTTCCCCTAATGATTTTAGAAATTCTGATGGAATGTTATCTATCCCTTCTGCCTTATTTGACCGTAAGTTCTCCAAAGCTCTTTTAAATTCCGATTCTAATACTGGATCCCCTATCTCTTCTAAATCGACTCCTGTTTCTTCTTCTATCACATCAGACAAATCTTCGCCCTCCTAGCGGCTTTCAATACATTCTTTCCACCTATCTGCACTCTCCTCTGCATTTCACAGTGGAATTCCCGTTGCACTCTTAATGTTATCACCGTTGCTTTTAATGACATCAAAGGTTGTTATGACTTTCCTGTATGCTGAGTCTGTCCTTCCGATAATCATATCTATTTCGGCGTCTTCACATTTTTCCTGCAGCCATTTGGTCTTAGCTTCCCTGCACTTCCTATTTATTTCATTCCTCAGCGACTTGTATTTCTGTATTCCTGATTTTCCCGGAACATGTTTGTACTTCCTCCTTTCATCAATCAACTGAAGTATTTCTTCTGTTACCCATGCTTTCTTCGCAGCTATCTTCTTTGTACCTGTGTTTTCCTTCCCAACTTCTGTGATGGTCCTTTTTAGAGATGTCCATTCCTCTTCAACTGAGCTGCCTACTACGCTATTCCTTACTGCTGTATCTATAGCGTTAGAAAACTTGAAATGTATCTCGTCATTCCTTAGAACTTCCATATCCCACTTCTTTGCGTATTGATTCTTCCTGACTGAACTTCAGCCTACTCTTCATCACTACTATATTGTGATCTGAGTCTATATCTGCTCCTGTGTACGCCTTACAATCCATTATCTGATTTCGGAATCTCTGTCTGACCATGATGTAATCTAATTTAAATCTTCCTGTATATACCCGGCCTTTTCCAAGTATATCTCCTCCTCTTGTGATTCTTGAACAGGGTATTCGCTATTACTAGCTGAATCTTGTTACAGAGCTCAATTAGTCTTTCTCCTCTTTCATTCCTTATCCCAAGCCTACATTCTCTTGTAACCTTTTCTTCTACTCCTTCCCCTACATCTGCATTCCAGTCGCCCATGACTATTAGATTTTCGTCCCCCTTTACATACTGCATTACCCTTTCAATATCCTCTCTATCTGTTCATCTTCAGCTTGCGACGTCGGCATGTATACCTGAACTATCGTTGTCGGTGTTGGTCTGTTGTCGATTCTGATTAGAACAACACGGTCATTGAACTGTTCACAGTAACACACCCTCTGCCCTACCTTCCTATTCATAACGAATCCTACACCTGTTATACCATTTTCTGCTGCTGTTGATATTACCCGATACCCATCTGATCAGAAATCCTTGTCTTCCTTCCACTTCACTGACCCCTACTATATCTAGATTGAGCCTTTGCATTTCCCTTTTCAGATTTTCTAGTTTCCCTACCACGTTTAAGCTTCTGACATTCCACGCCGCGACTGGTAGAGCATTATCCTTTCGTTGATTATTCAATCTTTTTCTCATGGTAACCTCCCCCTTGGCAGTCCCCTCTCCGAGATCCGAATGGGGGCCTTCCGGAATCATTTGCCAATGGAGAGATCGTCATGACACTTCTTCAACTACAGGCCACATGTCCTGTGGATACACGTTACGTGTCTTAAATGCAGTGGTTTCCATTGCCTTCTGCATCCTCATGTCGTTGATCATTGCTGATTCTTCCGCCTTTAGGGGCAATTTCCCACCCCTAGGACAAGAGAGTGCCCTGAACCTCTATCCGCTCCTCTGCCCTCTTTGACAAGGCCGTTGGCAGAATGAGGCTGGCTTCTTATGCCGGAAGTCTTCGGCCGCCAATGCTGATTATTTATCAATAATTTAGGCAGTGGCGGAGATCGAACCCGGGACCGAAGACGTTTTGATTATGAATCAAAGACGCTACCCCGAGACCACGGGTACACACTGCAACGTTATAAATTTTTAATTCATTTATAAATCATGTTCTAAACTACATTTCCAGTACACTTCAATTTCTCTTTAAGCTCATAAGTCCTTATAATAACGCTTTCGCTTTCTGTAGAAGCTTTTCCGGCTGTGGTCTCGTTGAGGATCATCTCTTTTTATCATCCAGCAGTAGTCCGCTGTCATGTTGACGTTCCATCTTCCTTGACATCTTCTTTGCATTTCTTTGATGTCTTAGAGGAATCTTTCGCTCTGGTCTTCACGAACATCACCAAGGTTTGCAGGGAAGAAGCCAAGATGTGAGTGGAGATAATGAACATTAATGCTCATGTTACAGACCAGCTTCTTAAAGTTGTCGAGCATGTTTGCGACGATTGTCTTGTAGTTTGGATCTATTTTGTCTCATAGGAGACGGATAACTAATTTAAAAGATGACCATGCTGTCTTTTCTTTTGCTTCCATTTTGTCCACAAAGCTGGGATCTGTCATTAGTTTTCTAATATCTGGTCCGACAAAGATTCCTTCTTTTAGCTTTGCCTCGGATAAACCAGGAAACTGTCCACAAAGATATCTGAAACACTCGCCTTCTTTTGGCAATGCCTGAACAAATTGCTTCATCAGCCACAACTTAACGTGAAGTGGTGGAAGTAGCACCATTTTGGGATCCACAAGGCTTTTGCGCTCAACAGTTTCAACGTCTACCTGTAAGGTTTTTCTCAAGGGTAAAGCTTTTTTTATATAGTGTTGCTTTCTGTCTCTACTGTCCCATTCACAGAGAAAGCAAGGGAACTTTGTATAGCCACTTTGTTGACCAAGCAGCATTGAAATCACTTTTAAATCACCACATAGTGTCCATTTGTGGTCTGAATAGCAGAGTTTTCTTAAAACCAGGTCAAGGTTTTCGTAACATTCTTTTAAGTGAACCGAGTGTCTAACTTATAAAAGCATACTTATTGCCATTGTGTAGAAATACTTCTTTAAGGCCTCTTTTTGAAGAATCAATAAAAAGTCTCCACTCATCAGGAGAATATTCTATTTTGAAACGTGCCATAAGTCCAGGAACTTTTTTCCCTCGATTAGTATCAAAAAAAGAACGTATCCGGAGCCAACATATGTTTATCTTTCAATCTAGATCCTAAAACCTCCGCAGATTCTTTGGAAAGGCCTAGTTCCCTAATTAAATCGTTCAGTTCAGATGGTGAGAATGGAATGGGTTCGATTGTGCCAGGATCGTAGCAATCTCTGTCTTCTTCACTATCACCTTGCTGAGCCAATGGCTAGTGATCATCTATATCATCCAAAGAATATGTAGGAGAGGGTATTGGTATTTCAGGTCCATGAGGAATAGGGCGACTGGTTGGTTGAATTTTAGGGTAAGATATATCGTTTTGTTTTTAAAATTGAAACCTCCTACGTTGCAAGAACAAAAATAGCAGTCATCACTATGATTTTTGGGCTCCCTCCAAAATCATTGGTATTCCAAAACGTAAGGACTGCTTTTTACGTTGAGACCATTGCCTCAGGTCTTCAACACCCACTGAACAATGTGTGGGCCCTAAGGCTTACCTTGCTCACCTAACTTTTTACCAAAAAAACGTGAAATATACTTTCTCAACAAAATCGGAAATGTTCCTTTGTTGCTTTTTAACGGTATAGTTACCACAATTGTAGCAGCAGCAATCTGGCGAGTTTATACATCCTCTGGTAGCCATTGTCCATTGTCCATCAAACAACTTCACAACAGAAGAAAACAGTCATCACTTTAAAGTACTAGTAACAACAACACGCGAACAGCACAGTGTGAAGAGGTACTGTGAACTGAAGGACAACAGCAGAAGCTCACTGCTTGGCGACGGCGGGGAAAGTGGCAGCGCGACAGACAGTCATTGACATGAAATTACTGCTGGTTTCTCCTACTTACTCTCTATTTTACGTATATCAAGTATAAAAACAGCTAAACAACAGTCTATGGAGATTTTAATAATACCAAAATTCAAACTCACTAGAATACTGAAATATCGAAAAAAGCTAAAACTAGACAAGCAGTTTGTGAAATAACTGTACGTGATGGAACTTTTCACTATTTTTCCCGAAATCAGCCTTGAAAACGCTATAAAAATGACTTTAAAAAATTGAAACAACTCTTATGGCGCAGACCTGTGTAATTAATCACCATTTTGAGACTATAGTTCATCCTCATGTAATGCTTTCTCTGATGTCGTTATAGATGCGGTAACGCCTCGAAATTATGTATATGTCAACGGAGTTGTTAGATGTTTTCCGAATATATATTAAATATTAAAATAAATTTACATCAGTTTTAGAAAAAGTTTGATCAATTGACAGGGTGACAATCATTGAGTTATACGATATAAAACCTCATGACTTCTGAACGGTTTGCCTTAGGAGGTTCAAACTGCACAGTTGGCTGTGGGGCAAGATGGGAATTCCTATGGTTTGATTGAGCGACGGATCCACTTTTATTTGAATGGGTTCGTCAGTAAGCAAAACTGGCGCGTTTGGGGGACGGAGAATGAGCATTTCGAGATCGAGAAGTCGCTTCGCCCTCAGTGGGTGACTATCTGGTGTGCAGCTTCCAGTCACGGAGTAATCGGTACGATATTCCTTGATGGCACGGTGACTACCGAACGGTGCGTGAAGGTTTTGGAAGATGATTTCACCCCCATTATCCAAAGTGACCCTGATTTCGACAAGACGTGGTTCATGCAAGACGGAGCATGACCCTATAGAAGTAGGAGATTGTTTGATGTCCTGGAGGAGCACTTTAGCACTTTGGGGACCGCAATCTGGCTCTGGGGTACCCAGAGGCCACCGTCATGAGCCTCGATTGGCCGCCATATTCTCCGGATCTGTACACAGGTTTCTTTTTGTGAGACGGTATTAAAGGCAAGGTGTACAGCAATAAGCCCAAAACCATTGCTTAGCAGAAAACAGCATCAATTTTCCGACACTGCAACGGGTCATGCATAATTTCACTATTCCACAGTAAGCGACGTAGTGTAGTGAAAATGTGATTCATCCGAAGAATCGGCAGGTTTCCACTGATCGACGGCCGAATCCCGATGATGTAACCACTGCAACCGTTATTACAATGTCGTTGGCTCAGCATGTCAACGTAGGTTGAACAGAGTGCCATGAAACACCTGTGCGTTCACCAGCATTCTGCTCTTTGGTCGGCAGAGATGCCGCAGATAATCATATATCCTATTATACAGAGCCCACATTCTGTGAAGAGTCGTGGACGTCCAACCATTCAGTGCATAGTGGTAGTTTCTCTGTCCTACCTCTTTCCGTAGAATTGCGCACGACAGTAGCAAGTGAACATTCGATCGGCTTCGCCGTTTCCGGGAAGATCGTTCAAAGGGATTGCGGAACAGTAATCATCCCTTTGTGAAAGTTGCTTATTTCAATGGATTTCCTCATTTTCAGCCCAATCTTCGCTAGTGTGATCCCCGTCTTGTTTCTGCTCCGCTTACATACTTCATTTACCGCGCTCAGTGCCCGCAATCCCACTAGGTGGCAACATACGTTGCGGTAGGCACTGGTCGAATTGTTTGGCTCAACAGTGTGTATAGCTTTATATGTAACAAGGGAACCTCCCCATCGCACCCCTCTCAGATTTAGGTACAAGTTGGCACGGTGGATAGACCTTGAAAAATTGAACACAGATCAGTCGAGAAAACAGGAAGAAGTTGAGTGGAACTATGAAAAAAATAAGCAAAATATTCAAACTGAGTAGTCTATGCTCAAGATAGACAACGTCGAGGATAATGTGAGGCCAGGAGCGCTGTGGTCCCGTGGTTAGCGTGAGTAGCTGCGGAAAAAGAGATCCGTGGTTCAAGTCTTCCCTCGAGTGAAAAGTTTGCTTTCTTTATTTTCGCAAAGTTATGATCAGTCCGTTCGTTCATTGATGTCTCTGTTCACTGTAATAAGTTTAGTGTCTGTGTTTTGCGACCGCAACGCAAAACCGTGCCATTAGTAGACCAAAGGACGTGCCTCTCGAATGGGAACCGAAAACATTTGATCGCAAGTTCATAGGTCAACCGATTCCTCCATAGGAAAACACGTCTGATATATTCTATTCGACACTTGTGACGGCATGTGCGTCACATGACAGTAATATGTTGTCGACCCACCGAATGGTTCAAATGGCTCTGAGCACTATGGGGCTTAACATCTGTTGTCATCAGTCCCCTACAACTTAGAACTACTTAAACCTAACTAACCTAAGGACATCACACAACACCCAGCCATCACGAGGCAGAGAAAATCCCTGACCCCGCCGGGAATCGAACCCCTGGAACCCGGGCGTGGGAAGCGAGAACGCTACCGCACGACCACGAGATGCGGGCTGTCGACCCACCTAACTTGTATACTTGGCGAATGGGTAAAAAGATTCTTCTACCTTGTCCGATATAGGTTTTCATGTGGATGTGATAATCACTCCCAAAAAAGTGTTGAAAACATAAGAGTTTGTCACATAAACTGCAACAAATGAATGCACCAGTTTCACAGTCGCACAGTTTTTCCTGTGCTCTGTCAAAACACACGTTTTATTCCGATGTTTGCTTAGGTGTAGCGTCCCCATACTACGGCGCAGTTACCTCACATCGGACGGACAGATAATAATTGTCTGCAAATAAAAAATTAAACTTTTCACTCGAGGGAAGACTTGAACCAAGGACCTCTCGTTCCGCAGGCGCTCACGCTAACCACGGGACCACGGCGCTCCTGTACTCCCGCTCTCCTTGATGTTGCTTATCTTCACATGGACTACTGTTTATATATTTTTCTAATTTCTTTCATAGTTCCTCACAACTTCTTCCTGTTTTCTCGACTGATCTGTGTTCAGTTTTTTAATGCCTATCCACTGTGCCAACTTATAACTAAATCTAAGGGGGGTACGATGGGGAGGTTCCCTTGTAAGTATTTCCCATTTGCTACTCTCCTACTAGGTTCACCATATCCACTGATCTGATTGTGTCAGTTACGTTTGTGGTTCATGTTCATTTCATTCTGTCTTTTACTTACCTTTATGATAACTCGCCTTTCGCTGCTTGGTATGTAGATTATACCTATTAAATAAAAAATAGTGAGTGCTAAGGCTGAGCTCTTATAGTGCTGATACATATTTTTATGTCTCTTCACTCGTTCCTGTTCAATAATGGTTCAAATGGCTCTGAGAACTATGGGACTTAATGTTGAGGTCATCAGTCCCCTAGAACTAACTAACCTAAGGACATCACACACATCCATGCCCGAGGCAGGATTCGAATCTGCGGACGTAGCGGTCGCGCAGTTCCAGACTGTAGCGCCTAGAACCGCTCTGCCAACCCGGCCGGCTGGCAAGTTGCAATCAGTACCTTCACTGCGCGATAGCAACGGTGAAATCAGTGATGGCAGTGCCACTGAAGCTCAGTTATTAATCACGATTCTCCGAAACTCCTTCACCGAAGAAGACGAAGTAAATGTTCCTAAATTCCAATCAAAAACAACTGCCAAGATGAGAAACATATAAACAGATATCCTCGGTGTCGCAAGGCAGCTTAAATCACTTAATACAAACAAGGCTTCCGGTCCAAATTGTATACCAGTCAGGTTCCTCTCAGAGTATGCTGATACAATAGCTCCATATTTGTCAATTATAAACAACCACTCGCTCACAGAAAGATCCGTACCTAAAGACTGGAAAACTGCTTAAGTCACACCAATATCCAAAAAGGGAAGTAGGAGTAATCCGCTGAATTACAGCCCCATATCACTAACGTCGATTTGCAGTAGGGTTTTGGAACATATACTGTATTCGAACATTATGAAGTGCCTGGAAGAAAAAGTTTATTGACACGTAGTCAGTACGAATTCATAAAATATCGTTCTTGCGAAAATCAACTAGCTCTTTGTACTCAAGACGTAATGAGTATTATCGGTAGGGGATGTCAAATTGATTCCATATTTTAAGATTTCCAGAAGGCTTTCGACACCGTTCCTCACAAGCGTCTTCTAACCAAATTGCGTGCCTATGGAATAACGCCTCACTTGTCCGACTGTACTCGTGATGTCCTGATGACACAGTACGTAGTAATAGACGGAAAGTCATCGACTAAAACAGAAAGAAGATGAAGCGTTCCCCCAGTAAGTGTTATAGGCCCTCTACAGTTCCTGGTATATAATAACGACATAGGAAACAATCTCAGTAGCCGTCTTAAATTGTTTGGTGATGATGCTGTCATTTACCGTCTTGTAAAATCACGAGATGATCAAAACGAATTGCAAAATGATTTAGATTAGATATCTGTAAGGTGCGAAAAGTGGCAATTGACGCTGAATAGAGAAAAGTGAGAAGCTATTCACGTGAGTAGTAAAAGAAATCCGCTAGATTTCGATTACGCGATAAGACGCACAAATATGAGGGCTGTAAATTCAACTAAATACTTAGGGATTACAATTACAAGTACTCTAAATTGGAACAGCCACATAGATAACGTTGTGGACAGAGCCAACTAAAGGCTGCGATTCATTGGCAGAACACTTAGAAGGTGCAACAGGTTTACTAAAGAGACAGCTTACCCCACGCTTGTTGCCCTATTATGGGTACAGTGTGGGATCCGCATCAGATAGGACTGACGAATGACATCGAAAAAGTACAAAGAAGGGCAGCTCGTTTTGTACTATAGCGAGATAGGAGAGATAGTACCACAGACATGATACGTGATTTGGAGTGTCAGTCATTAAAACAACGGCGTTTTTCGTCGAGACAGGATCTTCTCATGAAATTTCAATCACCAGTTTTCTCCTTCGTTTGCGAAAACGTTCTGTTGGCACCCACCTACATAAAGAAAAAAGATCATCATGATAAAATAACAGAAATCAGGACTAGCACAGAAAAATTTAAGTCTCGATTTTCCCGCCCGCTGTCGAGAGTGGAACGGTAGAGGAACAGCTTGAAGGTGGTTCATTGAACCTTCTGCCAGGCACATTATTGTGAGTAGCAGTGTAATAACGTAGAGGTAGATGAAGTGTTCTTTGTATCTGACGTAAATAAGTTTCTATCTTTAATACTGACTATTCTGCTCTCTGTACACATCGACAGTTGTTAGTTCAACAGTCTGCTCTAGGTCTGTCTCTAACCCGTTATCAATTAAATTCTCTTTCTCTCGTAAATAATCATTAATTTCTTTTTCACGTTTTGTTGCTGCGTCATCTCTTTGTTTTTTAACTACCTGTTGAAGTTAGGACGGTAGTGTTGTGGGTTCTAACAGCATTGTATCAAAATCGTTTGTGTGTTTTATAATCAAGACTTGTCTTTTACTGTATTTTCCGTGTTGAAATGACATTAGCTATTCCTCTTGACACGTATCACTACAGTGACGTGATTCACAACGTCTGTTTTCAAAATGTTCTGCATCCAAGTGAGTCTACTATTACCATTAGTCAAAGCCTTTAGTCTTGCTGAAGCTTAATCACATCTTTGGCTGTTTTCATCAGGTTTTTGATCCAGTAAAGCTTCTACCCTTTGATATAGTTGTATAAAAGTACGGGTGTAGGTTTAGCACTTCGTAACTAATATCACTCACTGGCTGTGACGTTGCGTAACTTGGTGGTGCGATAATATCGCTACCGTTAGCCAGAACATTTTAAACTTTAGGCTCGGGTGTAGTATCTATAGTGTCCTCTTCCTCAGAACTTTCCATGGTTGTTGTTTCAAACTTAGTTTTAACCTTAACAACGTGTATGAATTTCCGAAATTAAGTAACCTCTTCTTTCTTATTCGTCGATATTCACTACGTAAACTGTTCACCCATAACGCTTAGCTGCAGCTTACTACTGAGACTGAAAAAAATTTCTTTGCAAAACAATTGCGTCACGCTCAGCGTGTTTGCACTCTACTGTAAGAATGTTTCCGCCGTCTTATGAAACATATACGTAATGAAAAATTATTACAAAAATAATAAAATTTGAAACTACTAGAAAATAAACGAAATTATAAGTGCAGGACACACTGGGTCTCATAAAAAATCAATTCTACTCCCACGTTTAACAAGCGCTAAGTATGGGTACTGATGTTCTTTACCTGATGTGCTGTTTTTCTGCCGTAAAGAAGCATTTCAGAATCGCCTTTTTCCCAGACTGTTGGAAAAATTCCCTTATTACTGTAGTTTGCACTCAGTTATGCACTCAGTTTCATATAGTATGAAACAAACAAACATTTATGTAACAATAGTATTAGTGAATACAGATTGCTGTACACACCAGTAATTCAGAAGTACGTCCTCTTGCATTGATACATGCGTGTATTCGTCGTGGCATACTATCCAAAAGTTCATAAAGGCACTGTTTGTGCAGATTGTCCTGCTTCTCAACAGCGATTCGGCGTAAATCCCTCAGAGTGGTTGGTGTGTCACGTCGTCCATAAACAGCCCTTTACAACCTGTGCCAGGCATGTTCGATACGGGTCATGTCGGGAGAACATGCTGGTCATTCTAGTCGAGCGATGTTATCCTGCAGGAAGTCATTCATAAGATGTGCCCGATGGGGGAACGAATGGTGGTCCGTTTACGTATCGTACAGCCATTACGGCCCCTTCCATGACCACCAGCAGGGTACATCGGCCTCACATGATGCCACCTCAAAAGAGCTGGGAACCTCCACTTTGCTGCACTCGCTGGAGAGTGTGTCTAAGGTGTTCAGCCTGACCGTGATGCCTCCAAACACGTCTCCGACGATTGGTTGAAGGCGTATGCGACACTCATCGGCGAGGAGAACGTGATGCCAAACCTGAGCGGTCCATTCGGCATTTGTTGAACCCATCTGTACCGCGCTGAATCATGTCGTGGTTGCAAAGATGAACCTCGCCATGGACGTCGGGAGTGAAGTTGCGCATCATGCAGCCTATTGCGCACAGTTTGAGTCGTAACACACCGACCTCTGGTTGCACGAAAAGCATTATTCAACATGGTGGCGTTGCTGTCAGGGTTCCTCCGAGCCATAATCCGTAGGTACCCATTGGGTGGCCTGAGTGAGGCATGTCATCGACAGTTCCTGCCTCTTTGTATCTCCTCCATGTCAAAACAACATCGTTTTGGTTCACTCCGAGTCACCTGGACACTTCCCTTGTTCAGAGCCCTTCATGGCAAAAAGTAACAATGTAGACACGATTGAACCGCGGTATTGACAGTCTAGGCATGGTTGAACTACAGACCACACGAGCCGTGTACCTCCTTCCTGGTTGAATGACTGGAACTTATCGGCTGTCGGACCCCTTGGTCTAATAGGCGCTGCTCATGCATTGTTGTTTACATTTTTGTGCGGGTTTAGTGACATCTCTGAACAGTCAAAGGAACTTTGTCTGTAGTAAAATACCATCAGTCAACGTCTCTCTTTAGGAGTTCTGGGAACCGGGGTGATGCAAAAATTTTTTTGATGTGTGTATATCCTTGTTGTAATCAATATGAGAACAATTTTGTCCACAACAGACTGACAGGACGGTGTATTGTGAGACAAATTCTTCGTTGCTGCGACTGTGTCGGTCACTTAATACTTCTGTTGACAGTTGTGAGCCAAGAAGAAGTAGTATAGTTCTAGGCTCGATTAAACTACTGTTATTTCACATTTTGATCATCTCCTGTAAAGTGGTCACTCACATTCCTCGGAAATGACGTACCTCGTTTTAATTTGTTGTATAGTTGTCCTGGTCGGATGAAAGAGAGAATGTTCATCCTCGAGGAGCATGTCTTTCACGTGACTGACGTCTTTGGTTCCAAGTGGTGCAGCATCGTTTGTAAGATCCGTCTCATCAGAAGTACACCTTTCATCTAGATAATCTGCTGCTTCCTCGTAACCCCCATACTGACTAGAGCAAAAATTTTGTGAAACAGCTGTAAGGCATAATGTACTTTTAATGACACAGCACCAGCGACAGGACTGTGTGTACGAACTGTGCTGAAAAGATTTTCGTGTGTATCTTGGGAAAGTCTGGATGTTAATGACTTTATTGCGAGAATGATTGCAGACTGGTTTCCAAGCACCTCTTTTGCCTGTTTTAAAATTTTTAGATAACACAGTAACGACCTTCAAGAATTGCACAGCATCATGGTGTTCTCCTTTACTTTAGCGCACACAACAGTTTTGCTGTTTCTTCACGTCATTCACTTGAACAAACAAAAGATATTTTCTATGAAATATGATGTTGTCACAGCAAAATCGTCAAATATTTTCTGTTCAACTGCACACTTTAATGCCGCCGCAACACTACGGCCCAGGAGTGCGTAATCTAGGCCAGCTTTCATTTTCTAGTAATGTCGAGGTCTTAACTCATTTTCCCTTAGATCCTATGCAACGATTAGTTTGTTCTTCACGTCAGCAACATACAATTCAAGGATGAATTGAACTGAAACAATTGGAACGCGATGTTTATTAACCTGTACAATATCATCTTGAAGTAACATCCGTCTACATTTGTGAGATGATTCCTCAAGGTCTTCAAAAAGTGTTGTACATCAGGCATAAATACAGCTTCCGTTCCGAAGAACAAGGATATTGGCAGTAGTTTTTTGTTTCCTGAGATCTGCTTGTTACAGTGCCTCATTCACGCCATAAGGTTTCATTTTGTTCACCTATACCAGAGACAATCACGTCTATCGTTGTCAGTGTCTTTACAACTCTTAATAAGCTCCCACAAGAATGACTTGCGAGTCACAGATGAAATGGACTTTATCGTGAAAGGATACCCAACAGCTTGTCTCTGTCATTTACTTAGACCACCTACCATGAAGACCAGGGCATGGGAAGCATGTGTTTCATATTAACCATTAGGTCCAGGGAGTGTTGGGTGTCCAATGACGATTTCAGACGAAACTTCGCACTATAGCCTTGGAGTTAGTCTCATCTCAAGTAGCATAAGAGCTGCATGTTTTTTCTGAGGCTTCAGTGCGTCCATTTTAACTTTCAGTGCAGATGGCATTTCCTTTAAAGTCCTTGGTGTAAACAGTAGTAATTCAGATGTCTTTGCAGTGTGCGCTCACACGCTAGTAGTTGTCCCAGTTCACTCATTGTATTGTAGCCGCTGCTTCCGCAGGCCAAACGGATCTTCGACGCTTTTTTTATACACTCCTGGAAATTGAAATAAGAACACCGTGAATTCATTGTTCCAGGAAGGGGAAACTTTATTGACACATTCCTGGGGTCAGAAACATCACATGATCACACTGACAGAACCACAGGCACATAGACACAGGCAACAGAGCATGCACAATGTCGGCACTAGTACAGTGTATATCCACCTTTCGCAGCAATGCAGGCTGCTATTCTCCCATGGAGACGATCGTAGAGATGCTGGATGTAGTCCTGTGGAACGGCTTGCCATGCCATTTACACCTGGCGCCTCAGTTGGACCAGCGTTCGTGCTGGACGTGCAGACCGCGTGAGACGACGCTTCATCCAGTCCCAAACATGCTCAATGGGGGACAGATCCGGAGATCTTGCTGGCCAGGGTAGTTGACTTACACCTTCTAGAGCACGTTGGGTGGCACGGGATACATGCGGACGTGCATTGTCCTGTTGGAACAGCAAGTTCCCTTGCCGGTCTAGGAATGGTAGAACGATGGGTTCGATGACGGTTTGGATGTACCGTGCACTATTCAGTGTCCCCTCGACGATCACTAGAGGTGTACGGCCAGTGTAGGAGGTCGCTCTCCACACCATGATGCCGGGTGTTGGCCCTGTGTGCCTCGGTCGTATGCAGTCCTGATTGTGGCGCTCACCTGCACGGCGCTAAACACGCATACGACCATCATTGGCACCAAGGCAGAAGCGACGCTCATCGCTGAAGACGACACGTCTCCATTCGTCCCTCCATTCACGCCTGTCGCGACACCACTGGAGGCGGGCTGCACGATGTTGGGGCGTGAGCGGAAGACGGCCTAACGGTGTGCGGTACCGTAGCCCAGCTTCATGGAGACGGTTGCGAATGGTCCTCGCCGATACCCCAGGAGCAACAGTGTCCCTAATTTGCTGGGAAGTGGCGGTGCGGTCCCCTACTGCACTGCGTAGGATCCTACGGTCTTGGCGTGCATCCGTGCGTCGCTGCGGTCCGGTCCCAGGTCGACGGGCACGTGCACCTTCCGCGGACCACTGGCGACAACATCGATGTACTGTGGAGACCTCACGCCCCACGTGTTGAGCAATTCGGCGGTACGTCCACCCGGCCTCCCGCATGCCCACTATACGCCCTCGCTCAAAGTCCGTCAACTGCACATACGGTTCACGTCCACGCTGTCGCGGCATGCTACCAGTGTTAAAGACTGTGATGGAGCTCCGTATGCCACGGCAAACTGGCTGACACTGACGGCGGCGGTGCACAAATGCTGCGCAGCTAGCGCCATTCTACGGCTAACACCACGGTTCCTGGTGTGTCCGCTGTGCCGTGCGTGTGATCATTGCTTGTACAGCCCTCTCGCTGTGTCCGGAGCAAGTATGGTAGGTCTGACACACCGGTGTCAATGTGTTCTTTTTTCCATTTCCAGGAGTGTAGTTTCCGAAGACCATTAAGTTTACCTAATTGCGTCTTTACCCGGTCCCGTTAACTTATCTTTATTCTGAGAGTGATTCATAGAAGCAGACATACTCGTACTTTCAGTTTGTTCGTTTGCACTATGGAATTTCATTTGCGATAATTATATTTTGCGCTGTGAATTTTCATTTCTCGGTTGTAAGGTGTTTTCAGAAATTCTCTCCAAGTCTGTTCCACTACCATGTGATGAACAAACGCGATCGAACGCATTATCTACTTAATTCACTGAGTAAACGGGAAAAATCGTTTATTGCACTAAAAAGTTGTATTCGATTGTGTAAAAGTTTAAGAGTTGGGGAAAAAGTTTGCAACTTGTTATGTGTGTTTAAATGTTATCTGGTTCTAGATCCGTGTTTGAAGTGCCCTGTAAATTATGTTGAACGTTCCTATATTTCGGCTCTTTTCTTTCATTCATTACAGTACGATGTCAGAAAATTGATAGTAAAGCATTTGGCTTTAGCTTTTAAACACTATCCTTCTGAAATTTCCGAATAGATTGGGTGTAAAATGAGGCTGAGAAGAGAAAAAATTACAGTTGAATGTATCGTAGGGCCTATATTTATACTTCACTCGCTGCTTGCTAGTTCTGTCATAAATCATTTCACACGTTTCACATTTCTTTCCCCTTGTGAAATGATGAATAGCTTGTATCCACGATCTGTCCTTCAGATAAAATTAACGACACCACAGAGTAATAAGAATCATAGAAAGGATGTGTTATCGTCACAGAGAATGATTCTAAACTTTATTGCCTTGTATTTTAAAAAATCTAATTAATTTAAAATGTGCGTTGTTCATTGATTTTTATTTGTTTCACTATTATCTTTGCTATACTTTGAAAAAAATTAAATCTCGTGAGGATCGATCACAACTGACACGCCTTACGATTTACGAAGCAGACACGTTACGTATTATGTTACAACTGTATTGACGAAACGCCACCTTGTACTTGATGATGTTCGATAATGTAAAAATTACTTTGTAAATTTTGGATGGTTATAATTAAACTTTTCGTATTTAACACTATATAACACGGAAATAAATTACCATACGAGTACCAAACGTCGTAGTATTGATGTCCAGAGTATGGGGTGCATGATTTACATGCGTCACAGCGCCACCGTCCATTTTCAACTATGGCCACCAGGTGCCGTGATCACTAATAGTGATTCATAATCTCACACACGAGACCAGCCGCAGTACACTTGCTGACGTGTCAAAATGAGTGTGCACAAAAGCATTAGGGCATCATTAGTGAAGCTCTGTTATGAAAACAACAGAAATACTACAGCTGCACTTCGATAATATGACCAGCTGAAAGGATTGCAGAAGGATCGTCTTTCTGCCCCTGCTGTGTGGAGCATAATGAAGTAGTTCGAATCAACTGGAGAACTGGACGTCACCGCGGGAAGAGGCCAACGACCGATTGCACCACAGGTGGTTGATGAAACCACTGTTGCTGCGGCAGACAACGCTACGTGTAATGCACTATACATGAAGTTCCTCTGCATGGTGAACTTGTCAGTGTATGGTGTGGCTTCTCGGCTACGTTCATCATTGGCTCGTTCTTCTTTGAACAGTTTGGCGCTCAAGGACCAAAGACGTGCAGTGTGATTGACCAGCGTGACAGCGATATGCTTCGCTAGCATGTCATACCCGACCTACAGGAGAGAGTAGCACTGAACTCAACAGTTTTCATGCAAGACGGGTCCACACCGCACATCGCTCGTGAAGTTTACCTGCTTCTCTGAAACACATTTGGAAACGATCGAATTATCAGCCGATCGCTTCTAAATGCTTGGCAGCCACGATCACCTGATCTCTAAACTAAACTCCTTCCTAACAGCCCATGAAGGCCCAACGTTACTGACCGGCCGCCGTGTCGTCCTCAGCCACAGGCGTCACTGGATGCGGACATGGAGGGGCATGTGGTCAGCATACCGCCTCCCAGCCGTGTGTCAGTTTACGAAACCAGAGCCGCTACTTCTCAATCAATTACCTCTTCAGTTTACCTCACAAGGGCTGAGTGCACCCTGCTTGCCAACAGCGCTCGGCAGAACGGATGGCCATACACCCAAGTTCTAGCCCAGCCCAACAGAGCTTAACTTCGGTGATTTGACGGTAACCCACGGTACCTCTGCGGCAAGGAAGTTGGCATCACATAATCTCACTTCTGCTGTGGGGCTGCCTGAAGAACAGCGTTTAGCAGAGGAACATTCACACATGTTCTGATCTGAAGTGCAGCATATCAAGAGAGGTTGCCACCATACCTAAGGACATGCTTCGTTCTGCTCTGCAGAATGCAATCCTG
Organism: Schistocerca gregaria; assembly: GCF_023897955.1. Lineage (NCBI taxonomy): Eukaryota > Metazoa > Arthropoda > Insecta > Orthoptera > Acrididae > Schistocerca > Schistocerca gregaria. The sequence continues at coordinate 424,492,487 of NC_064923.1, forward strand.
CGCTTTCAGACTCTTCTGGACATATGTGGGCGCCCTATTGAGCCCCTGTTGTAGCAGTAACAGTACTGATATGTAATGGTATGATGTACCGTAGTAGCACATTAAAAGTGTTTCAATTGAACTTATTCGGAATTATTTCTCTTCGCCAAGTCCTTGACATTAGTGCTACCAAGTTTAGTCCGTGTACGGTAATTGGTTTCCTTGTTATAACGTGTTAAATAGGGAAAGTTTAAATACAACCAGCTAGTACACTATGAGATGAAACGATAGAATTACAGTTATTTGTTGTTTGTGGAAAAGTTAACTTAAAATATTCCATTAAACAACAGACAGACGAGAATTAAATAAACTTTTCTCGACACTCAGAAATACGAGCGACATCACATAGCGCAGCACAGTAATTTAAATACGAAATGTTTGTATCTAGCCTCTAACTCTATATCAAAAAGCAATTCAGTACAGTTTTTAGTTAATACAAAACAATCTTCTATGACACAAGAACTTCGTACAAAGAAATTAACCCTAACTGAGTACATTTCTACTATGTACGTACTTCCTTTGGTTGGCCCAGAAATGGCTGCCGAGTACCACGCGACGATGAGATGACCAGTGGCAAGATATGATCGTTGACAATCAACACATAAAAGGTTGTCGCTACTTTCTATCCACAGAGCTTTACGACGAGATGCTGTACAACGCCGGATTTGCACGTGGCCGAAATTGGAATTAATTTTTCCCATTAAAGCAGTAGCGCATCTACCAATTTTCACTGCCACACTATAATTACGGCCCACAGTGGACCTCAGTTAGTAGCTGCAATTATAACAACAACCCGGTTTTTCGTCTTACATCACAATAGAGGATGATTCTGCACCAGCACGCAGAAGGACGCTGAAGCAGGAAAACAATGTCGTTTTCTTCTTTAACATTTTTTAAAAACCGGATACCCTCAATTCGACTATTTCTTGAGTACACTTTGAGTACTCAAACTTTCGATAAATCGGATTCTCTGTTATTTTAATTTCTGAATAATTGAGAGACGACTGTACTTACACAGCCGCATTACACACGAAGCGCCTTCTGCAATAACAGTTGTCGCACAAGTTTAACTGAGCTGCGACATTTTGACGCTTCTTTGCCGCATTTGTTACGTAAAACGTAATATAACTAGATTTAACGTTTTATACCTGGCTGTTACCACGGCGTGGGTGTTCTATCCATTACGGCCGCGAACGCCGTCCCGACGTTTAACAGACCGGCAGCTTTCGACGTCACTGCGGCCGTATATCTGAAGCTCAGGCAGGCGAGAGAGGCAGTAAAGTTCACTCAAGTTTCTTGGGAATAGTGCTCAACGAAGTACTGCAGGCGCCCCGGGCGGCGGGAATCGCCGCAGTTCCGGGAAATCGGCCGTACCGGCGCTCACCTCGCGCTGGATACGGCCGTCGCGCGACGTGTCCGGAAAACCAAAGGCGGCCACGGCGAGGCGCAGCAGAGCGCACATCGCCGGGCCGGCGCGCCCTGTTATTGTTTCGGCGAACATCGCCACGCGCGACGTCTCCGGTGCGAAACAGAACACTCTCGGCAAAAGTCGTAATACGCGATGTTCCGGACTTCCGCGGGCAATAAATGCCGGGCACGATCGCGGCCGCCACGTATGCGGAACGAACAGCGGCGGCGGCTGTCAAGGAGTTGGAGACCTACTTGCCGACTCCTTGGTTTGTGCGACGGGCACCGCGTTCCGAACGAGGTGCAGTCAGACGCTGAACTTTTAAATATCTGAATAGCTTCTGAGGCTTGGGTTTGAAATGCATCCAGCTACCATAGTGATATTATTTAGAACAGTTCGTGAAGGCGTTTTAGAGGAAGCAACTTCTGCCTTGCACTTATAAGTACCTGGAAGAGGACTGCATTCAGTATATGCACTTAACGTAGGCAGCGTTCTTCTGTTGATCTCCTATTAGTCTTACGAGTAGCAATGCATTTTCCATAACGCGGAATATCAAGCGGTGGAAGAAGGGGAATTACTTTGTGCCCATCACAAAATATTCCTAAAAATAATTTCGTTAAATGTGTTTAACATTTAGAAACATCATACTTTATGAGTAGGTACTGATGTGTAAGTAGCCTACAGAACTTGAAAATATTTCGTAGCACCATCTTAGCAACATTAACGCACTTTGTGTGTCATGTCGACACCTAGTACAGGGGTACTGTATGACCACCACAAAAAATTGAAAAAAAAAACAAACAAAATTCGATAATTACCGTTGATTTTCATTCACAACATACTTTCTAAAGTTGTGTAGATGCCGAAGAAGGGTCCTGAATCTGAAAATATGAATACATTTGTTGCGAAAAGTCAAATTCACTAATACGACGTAAATTTTTAGGTTAAGTTTTGCTAAAGAAATTAAAACTGTTACAGAATCTGATAAAAGAAATCATTAAAAACAATAAACAGTTTTTTTTCCAAAATTTTAAAATGTAAGTATCAGACTAGGTTCCGATATTTTCACAAGGTGGGCATAAGTAACCGCCCCCGCCCTCCCCCTCGCTAGGTATTGTGAAGGTTAATAACGGTCTGGGTTTTTCTCAGTTGCTTGAATAAAACAGATGCTTCCGTTTTGGCTGTTTATATATCTTAGAGAAAACCTCTTCGTGTACTATTGACTATAGCAACATATTCCGTTCTCATCATAACGACAGTGAAATCACCCTTTCTTCTGTGTAACCAACAAGTCTACACAGCCGATAATCAACCAGGGTTACAACCACGCTAAAACACTAGCATCCATACACTTACTTACATACGTGGCGACCAAACACACACGTGTACCAAAGTCAGGCTTCGAGGAAGCTACAATGGTACGAAAATATAAACTGTGACATAAACTTTCGTACATCAAAGCACAGACATCTCTGTGTCACTTCAAAATATTGCGTGTTAGTACATTCAGTTACTGTTTTTATTCAAACCCGTTTAAAATCGGATGTAAAGTACCTGGAAGACCATTATTTTCGAGCTATAGCATTTACATCTTCTGAAAATATAAAAAAAAGATCATTACATAAACACTATATAAGAAACGAGTCTGTAAACAGCCGGAAATCGAGCATAAATACTGTGCTTCCCTGCCAAAGTCAAAGGACGCGGTTGTTTAGTTTCACAAATGAGGGTAGGTTCAATACTAGTCACAGAGCATTAGACTAAGCTCGTTATAGAGCATACAGTCAAAATGATTTTCTTCTTGGACATAATTTTTCCGACATCGTCTGTTATTCTTCATTTCTTAATACACGGTTGTAGTTTTGTCACCTAGGGCTTTTTTAAGTGCTTCTTCAATATAACCACAATTATTAAACGTTTCATAACAGGTAATATTGGAATTATTGCATGTAATCCTCGAATTCATTTTTAAAATACTTACAGAACAATGCCGTAGCGCATGTCAAAAATATCCTACCACTGGACTGGGCGGTTATATTTTCTCAACGATCCTACAGTACTACCTACCACTGAGACAGCTGACAACATACAGTAGGTGTGTTACCTGATGGTAGTTGTCTGAGGGTAAGGCACTGCGCGCGTGGCGACATCGGTACCCGTCAGGTTACCGAAGTTAAGCACTGTTGAGCTGGCTAGCACTTGGATGGGTGACCATACGGTCTACCGAGCGCTGTTGCCAAGCGGGGTGCACTCAGCCCTAGTGAGGTTGCTTGATTGAGAGGTAGTGGCTCAGGTCTCGTAAACTGATATACGGCCGGGAGTGCGATTGGCTGACCAGACACCCTTCCATATCCGCATCCAGTGACTCCTATTGACTGGAATGACACGGTGGCCGGTCGGTACCGTTGAACCTTCATAGCCTGTTCGGGCGGAGTTTAGTTTTTGTTTTAAGGGTAACTTTACATTGTACAGCTGGGAAGAAAAGAAGGACGAATATATTTTATTGTTTATTACATACTAAAGTTCACGTATGGTTCAAAATCGTGGAAATGACTCTGAGCGCTATGGGACTTAACATCTGAGGTCATCAGTCCTGTAGAACTTAGAACTATTTAAACCTAACTAACCTAAGGACGTCACACACATCCATGGCCGAGGCAGGATTCGAACCTGCGACTGAAGCGTCTAGAACCGCTCGGCCACAACGGCAGGCAAAGTTCATGTATGCAAATAACTTCCGTATGCTGTGCAAGACACGTTGTAGGTTACAACAGTTGAAAGCTTCAAAACATATATTGTTATTGTTGGTACTAGACACTATCTAATGATGACTCATTTTGTAGTTTGTTGAACAGCTAGTGCAGCTGCTTATCACATCGTTCAGCAACTTGCTTAATGGCGTTCTCCAGTGACACTTTCGTATCAACAATTGATGACATAATGTCATTTAGTCTTTCGTTCTGTTTGCTGAACTTTTTGTTAGCTGTTTGATACTTTTCGAATTCCCGATTGCTCGTCCAAGGAGCATGCCTAACACATTGTCTTTGTTTTGCGTTTAGCGTAGCTTGCTTTGATTGTTCTTTATGAGGACTGAGGAAGATGCTCCCAAGGGACTCGCCATACTGTCGGAGTTACCACGTACCCTAATTCATGAAATCTGTTGTCCCTTGGTATCCGCGAAGTGACATTCATGTCTCCTCCAACTCTTGACCTATCTTTTTCCTGCTGTTAAAGCCATTACAACTAGTCTATTACAGTGATGAAGACAGAAATTCTACAGAATATTGTTAAAATTGTCCCTGTAGCACACGTGTGGCCAGAAACAATTCTTGCAATTCTTGATGGTTCACTACCGCTCGATTGAGTTCAGAATATTTTGCAACCTAGATATTGTGAGGATCCTATATTCTCTTACGTAAGAATATTTGTTATATTTTGTTAGTTAGTGACTGCTAGCTCTTTTGAATATGTTAATGGCTTTCGGGTGTCACCCACACAGCCAGCCACAGACCACAACAAACGACAGTTATGTGTTACATCCATATAAACAGAACTTAAGTAAATGACCTAAGTAGGTTAGCATATTTACTGAATCGTAATGTGGAAAAATCTCTTTTCTCGTGTTATTATTTGACCCTCCGGTATAAAATCAATAGGAGCTTATACACTTTGGTGTCTTATGTTGCTAAAACGTTTTAATGTTTGCACGCAAAGTATTTCCAGATTTCATGAGATGCTGTAATAGTTTCATATTTTCTTGATAACTTCAGAGGCAGCAGAAGAAAATATTATCAAATTATTCCTCCACTGACTTTGCTGAGGAGGTATATACATCGCCGGAATCTCCCGCGATTCAAGCGAAGTTGTACAATTGTCACTGTACCATTGTATCTGATATTTTGGTACCGAGGAGTTTAGGCACCTCTGCGGCATAATTCTCTTCCTTTAATTTCGTAGGACTGAACCCTGCACAGCGTTGTAGAGTAATCCTTGTCAGTTGACAATGCCTCTGATATACTCATGGCAAAATGTCTCCGTTTAATTTCGTTGGACTGAATCCTGCACAGCTTGTAGAGTAATCAAATGTTCAAATGGCTCTGAGCACTATGGGACTTAACATCGGAGGTCATCAGTCCTCTAGAACTTACAACTACTTCAACCTAACTAACCTAAGGACATAACACACATCCATGCCCGAGGCAGGATTCGAAAGACAATAATGCGTGAACATTTCCAATAATGTGTCGGCATTGGCTCACCGCCCTCACCAACGTATTTGTGCTAATTTTACGCGACGCGTTCAGATGGTCTTCCGGTTTCTCTGTTAAGTGATTAATGTCGCATTGTGGCGTACGGTACGTAACTTAAACTGAGTGTAGTTAAATTGGTTTGATATGTTTTATAAGTTAAATAATAAATCGATCAATCGCTCAGTTAGTGATAACTGTTGTCGCTCGCTCGAACATTACATTGTTCGCTTCCTAAAAAAATAAAAAAATAAAATCAGTCCCCTACAACTTAGAATTACTTAAACCTAAATAACCTAAGGACACCACATACATCCATGCCCGAGGCAGGATTCGCACCTGCGACCATAGCGGTCGCTTGTTTCCAGTCTGAAGCGCCTAGAACCGCTCGGCCACATTGGCCGGCACTTCCTAAAAAGATATGCATCCAGAAGGAGAGTATATTACTTTTCTTGTACCTGACTTGAATCCATGTGAAAATCTTGCAAAACAAATCGCAATACTGGAGAATTTATTGAAACAGGTATCTGGCAGAAGAAATGAATCATCTTCATTATATACGTTTTACAAGCAGTTTGTGATGACGCATGGTCGTATAGCGTGGGATTAGAGACGAGAATGGCCACATAGTCTAATGGATAGCCATCGTCTGTAATGGAGATAAAAATAGGACAGCTTAACTTCATGGGAAGTGCAATCGTACTACATAAGGCAGAAGAGTTGAAAAGTTGAAGTTGGACGTCTTGTGTCCCCAAAAACGATACACTAAGGCCGGAAATACCCCCGATATAGTAGTAACTGCCCAGATAGTCATCCAAGGGCAACTTCCTGTGGCGGCAATAACTGTGTGTAACATAGACATCACAGTGACAAAAATATCACAGTATTTTTCAGAACACGTAATCTGTGTGGAAGTGTTAACCGGAAAGGAGAGTTGCCGCCTACTCTCTATGTACTTTCAATTTAGTGAAGAGATCGATGATTATCAGCTAAAGGTAAGGGATTTTAGGCATCTAAGACAAATTAAGCTTCCACTGTAAACTCCATGATGCAAACGTTAAGTCATAGGTGCCTACCTAATGATCGTGGATGACTAGAAGAAACTATCTTGGAACTTAACGTGCAGCTTAACAACGTCAGACATAGCGGCCACTATATCAAATATGGTAGTGGGGTGCCGTGTGAAATGCTGGAAGGTTGATAGTGGAATGACATCCAGTAATCCAGTGACTACCATATTTGGATGGGAATAAAAACTACTACAGAAAGTGCACATAGCGCCCAAACACAACACCGACGAAGGTGACTGGGAAGAAGGTAGAATAGTGTTCGAGTGCCCAAGAAGTCAATCGCTGGGTAATGATGCTGCCGTTAAAGTGAAAAAACTAACACCGACCATACATACTGCAATGGAGACGTCGATACCTACTGGAAAAGGTCTATCTAGAGGAGTACCTTGCATCTGCCCGCCCGTCTAGCCGCTCAGTCGAACGCGCTGCTTCCCGAGGGGGAAGGCGTACCGATCCCCGGCACGTATCACCGCGGCGGATTAGTGTCGAGGTCCGGTTGTAACATGCCCGTGTGTACAAATGGGTGTGGGGGACCCTTAAACTGGTTGTCGTTTCTGCTTTTCTTGACCTTGCGCCCTGTCCACACCACCTACCTGATTATCCCGCGGCGGTCTACATCTACATCTACATCTACATTTATACTCCGCAAGCCACCCAACGGTGTGTGGCGGAGGGCACTTTACGTGCCACTGTCATTGCTACCCTTTTCTGTTCCAGTCGCGTATGTTTCGCGGGACGAACGACTGTCTGAAAGCCTCCGTGCGCGCTCGAATCTCTCTAATTTTACATCCGTGATCTCCTCGGGAGGTATAAGTAGGGGGAAGCAATGTATTCGATACCTCATCCAGAAACGCACCCTCTCGAAACCTGGCGAGCAAGCTACACCGCGATGCAGAGCGCCTCTCTTGCAGAGTCCGCCACTTGAGTTTGCTAAACATCTCCGTAACGCTATCACGGTTACCAAATAACCCTGTGACGAAACGCGCCGCTCTTCTTTGGATCTTCTCTACCTCCTCCGTCAACCCGATCTGGTACGGATCCCACACTGATGAGCAATACTCAAGTATAGGTCGAACGAGTGTTTTGTAAGTCATCTCCTTTGTTAATGGATTACATTTTCTAAGGACTCTCCCAATGAATCTCAACCTGGTACCCGCCTTACCAACAATTAATTTTATATGATCATTCCACCTCAAATCGTTCCACAGGCATACTCCAAGACATTTTACAGAAGTAACTGTTACCAGTGTTTGTTCCGCTATCATATAATCATACAATAAAGGATCCTTCTTTCTATGTATTCGCAATACATTACATTTGTCTATGTTAAGGGTCAGTTGCCACTCCCTGCACCAAGTGCCTATCCGCTGCAGATCTTCCTGCATTTCGATGCAATTTTCTAATACTGTAACTTCTCTGTATACTACAGCATCATCTGCGAAATGCCGCATGGAACTTCCGACACTATCTACTAGGTCATTTATATATATTGTGAAAAGCAATGATCCCATAACACTCCCCTGTGGCACGCCAGAGGTTACTTTAACGTCTGTAGACATCTCCATTCAGGACAACTTGGTGTGTTCTGTTTGCTAAAAACTCTTCAATCCAGCCACACAGCTGGTCGGATATTCCGTAGGCTCTTACTTTGTTTATCAGGCGTCAGTGCGGAACTGTATCGAACGCCTTCCGGAAGTCACGGAAAATAGCATCTACCTGGGAGCCTGTATCTAATATTTTATGGGTCTCATGAACAAATAAAGCAAGTTGGGTCTCACACGATCGTTGTTTCCGGAATCCATGTTGATTCCTACAGAGCTGATTCTGGGTTTCCAAAAACGACATGATACTCGAGCAAAAAACATGTTCCAAAATTCTACAACAGATCGACGTCAGAGATATAGGTCTATAGCTTTGCGCATCTGCTCGACCCTTCTTGAAGACTGGGGCTACCTGTGCTCTTTTCCAATCATTTGGAACCTTACGTTCCTCTAGAGACTTTCGGCTCACGGCTGTTAGAAGGGGGGCAAGTTCTTTCGCGTACTCTCTGTAGAAACGAATTGGTATCCCGTCAGGTCCAGTGGACTTTCCTCTGTTGAGTGATTCCAGTTGCTTTTCTATTCCTTGGACACTTATTTCGATGTCAGCCATATTTTCGTTTGTGCGAGGATTTAGAGAAGGAACTGCAGTGCGGTCTTCCTCTGTGAAACAGCTTTGGAAGAAGGTGTTTAGTATTTCAGCTTTACGAGTATCATCCTCTGTTTCAATGGCATCCTCATCCCGGAGTGTCTGGATATGCTGTTTCGAGGCACTTACTGATTTAACGTAAGACCAGAACTTGCTAGGTTTTTCTGTCAAGTCCGTATATAGAATTTTACTTTCGAATTCACTGAACGCTTCACGCATAGCCCTCCTTACGCTAACTTTGACATCGTTTAGCTTCTGTTTGTCTGAGAGGTTTTGGCTGCGTTTAAACTTGGAGTGAAGCTCTCTTTGCTTTCGCAGTAGTTTCCTAACTTTGTTGTTGAACCACGGTGCGTTTTTCCCGTCCCCCACAGTTTTACTCGGCACATACATATCTAAAACGTATTTTACAATTGCCGTAAACTTTTTCCTTAATGGAAAACAACATTGTCAGTGTCGGAACAGAAATATTTGTTTTGATCTGTTAGATAGTCTGAAATCAGCCTTCTATTAATCTTGCTAAACAGATAAACCTTCCTCCCTTTTTTTGTATTCCTATTAACTTCCATATTCAGGGATGTTACAACGGCCTTATGATCACTGATTCCCTGTTCTGCACATACGGGCAAGTCTTCAGGTCCAGACTGTATACCGATTAGGTTCGTTTCAGATTACGCTGATACAATAGCTCCCTTCATAGCACTCATATACAACCGCTCGCTCACCGATAGATCTGTACCTACAGATTGGAAAATTGCACTGGTCGCACCAGTGTTTAAGAAGGGCAGTAGGAGTAATCCATCTTACTACAGACTTATATCATTGACGTCGGTTTGCAGTAGGGTTTTGGAGCATATACTGTATTCAAACATTATGAATCACCTCGAAGGAAACGATCTATTGATACGTAATCAGCATGGTTTCAGAAAACATCGCTCTTGTGCAACGCAGCAAGCTCTTTATTCGCACGAAGTAATGCCCGCAATCGACATTGGATCTCAAGTTGATTCCGTATTTCTAGATTTCCGGAAAGCTTTTGACACCGTTCCTCACAAGCGACTTCTAATCAAGCTGCGGGCCTATGGGGTCTCGTCTCAGTTGTGCAAGTGGATTCGTGATTTCCTGTCGGGAAGGTCGCAGTTCGTAGTAATAGACGGCAAATCATCGAGTAAAACTGAAGTGATATCAGGTGTTCCCTAGGGAAGCGTCCTGGGACCGCTGCTGTCTTTGATCTATATAAATGACCTGGGTGACAATCTATGCAGTTCTCTTAGGTTGTTCGCAGATGATGCTGTAATTTGCCGTCTAGTAAGGTCATCCGAAGAGCAGTATCAGTTGCAAAGCGATTTAGAAAACATTGCTGTATGGTGTGGCAGGTGGCAGTTGACGCTAAATAACGAAAAGTGTGAGGTGATCCACATGAGTTCCAAAAGAAATCCGTTGGAATGCGATTACTCGATAAATAGTACAATTCTCAAGGCTGTCAATTCAACTAAGTACCTGGATGATAAAATTACGAACAACTTCAGTTGGAAAGACCACATAGATAATATTGTGGGGAAGGCGAGCCAAAGGTTGCGTTTCATTGGCAGGACACTTAGAACATGCAACAAGTCCACTAAAGAGACAGCTTACACTACACTCGTTCGTCCTCTGTTAGAATATTGCTGCGCGGTGTGGGATCCTTACCACGTGGGATTGACGGAGGACACCGAAAGAGTGCAAAAAAGGGCAGCTCGTTTTGTATTATCACATAATAGGGGAGAGAGTGTGGCAAGTAAAGTATGATACACGAATTGGGATGGAAGTCATTACAGCAAAGACGTTTTTCGTCGCGGCGAGATCTTTTTACGAAATCTCAGTCACCAACTTTCTCTTCCGAATGCGAAAATATTTTGTTGAGCCCAAACTACATAAGTCGTCCTGGTGGTGCTCTTCGAAGTAAAAAGTGCAATTCGAGCTGTGTGACAAGTTACATTGTCCTACTGGTAGGTGTCATCGTGCCGAGGAAAAACAAACAATATGTAGGGATGTACATGGTTCCCAAGTTGCATACTTGTACTGATTCATTGCGCCTTCCAAAATGACAAGACCGCCATGAGGAGCATAAAACGTGACTCATATGAAAAGACCAACTGCCGCGATTAAGTGGACGTCCAGGACTGACTTGGAAGTTCCAGCCATCGTGGCGAATGAACAGCAGTCAGCATGGGTGCATGGACCAGGTGCCTGCTACGGAGGCCCGTACGTAGCAATGTTCTCTGAACGGTTTTGATATTGCTGAGCAACATTCATACAATAATTTTTAAATGAATACACCGCCATTTGACTGTTTTGTTGTGTATGTAATAAGACCTAGGTTTCGGCCTTTCATGCCATTTGCAAGTGACCGAGTTTATGTCATTAACATACACTACTGGCCATTAAAATTGCTACACCAAGAAGAAATGCATATGATAAACAGGTATTCATTGGACAAATATATTATGCTTGAACTGACATGTGCTTACATTTTCAAGCAATTTGGGTGCATAGATCCTGACAAATCAGTACCCAGAACAACCACCACTGGCATTAATAACGGCCTTGATACGCCTGGGTATTGAGTCAAACAGAGCTTCGATGGCGTGTACACGTGCAGATGCCCATGAAGCTTCAACACGATACCACAGTTCATCAAGCGTAGTGACTGTCGTATTGTAACGAATCAGTTGCTCGGCCACTGTTGACCAGACGTTTCCAATTGGTGAGAGATTTGGAGAATGTTCTGGCCAGGGCAGCAGTCGAACATTTTCTGTATCCAGAAAGGCCCGCACAGGACCTGCAACATGCGGTCGCGCATAATCCTGCTGAAATGTACGGTTTCGCAGGGATCGAATGAAGGGTAGAGCCACGGGTGTAAAACACATCTGAAATGTAGCCTCCACTGTTCAAAGTACCGTCAATACGAACAAGAGATGAGCGACACGAGTAACCAATGGCACCCCATACCATCATGCCGGGTGATACGCCAGTATGGCGATGACGAATACACGCTTCCAATGTGCGTTCACCGCGATGTTGCCATTCGTGTACCCAGATTCGTCGTTGAGTACACCATTGCATGCGCTCCTGTCTGAGATGCAGCGTCAAGGGTAACCGCAGCCATGGTCTCCGAGCTGATAGTCCATGCTGCTGCAAACGCCGTCTAACTGTTCGTGCAGATGGTTGTTGTCTTGTAAACTTCCTCATCTGTTGACTCAGGGATCGAGGCGTGGCTGCACGATCCGTCACAGCCATGCGGATAAGATGACTGTCATCTTTACTGCTAGTGATACGAGGCCGTTGGGATCCAGCACGGCGTTCCGTATTACCCTCCTGAACCCACCAATTCCTAATTCTGCTAAGAGGCATTGGATCTCGACCAACTCGAGCAGCAATGTCGCGACACGATAAACCGCAATCGCGATGGGCTACAATCCGACCATTATCAAAGTCGGAAACGTGATGGTACGCATTTCTCCTCTTTACACGAGGCATCACAACAAAGTTTCACCAGGCAACGCCGGTCAACTGCTGTTGGTGTATGAGAAATCGGTTGGAAATTTTACTCATGTCATCACGTTGTAGGTGTCACCACCGGCGCCAGCCTTGTGTGAATGCTCTGAAAAGCTAATCATTTGCATGTCACAGCATCGTCGTTCTCTCGGTTAAATTTCGCGTCTGTAGCACGTCACCTTCGTGGTGTAGCAATTTTAATGGCCAGTAGTGTATATTGCAGACATCAACGCTGAGGAGACACTGTCGGTAGCCCCTTGGTTCATGTGGGCGGTCAGTTACTCAGCTGTTGGCAGTCTTTTCGCCCCTACACCCCTCCGCACCTGTCATTCGCCCCTGTCATCTAGAGCCCGTTATTACTACAGCGCCATTTTCCCCGTGCATTGGTTAATTTAACCACGACGGCACGCGAACAGTTTACAAACTTTGCCATTTTGGTAATGCTGCCATCCATGGCCTAAAAGCCAATGATCGTGCCATTTTAGGGGCCAGACAAATTGGCTCCGTTTTCTCCTTACAACACCGACTGGACTGTTTCACACCACCACGATACGCTTTATATACCCTCCACTACTTGTGCTGCCAGCTACCGTACGTTGGTGGTTATTGGACGCTGACGTTGGCGGTGGTCACGTTAATAACATTGTGCAGTGTTAGTAGTAGCTTCGACGCGAGTCTTTCAAGGAGTCGAAATTCGATGGCGGCGTCTTAGAAAGATGCGAAGACGGTTACGTTTGTATACTACGAGTGGAAGCGAAGACGGCGTCCTCTCGTGGCTTTCGTAGCGCCAACTATCGGATTACGGAGAGGCCTGTGATAGTGGAGCTCCCGGTGTCGGCTTCTGGTGGGTATGTTTGAATGAGATCCGGGCGGTGCGCGGCTCGCCGTGTGCTGTCAACTTGCATCGTCGATACTTCACAACACTGTCCTACAAACCACTAAAGAAATAAAAATAATAAACCCCTGTTTCGAACAAGGTTCCTTGGAGGTTCCCTTGCTTTTAAAGCAAATAATTGAATTTCAAATCCCTCGCACCAGCCCGCCTCTTACTGGCTCAGGCTCACTAATACAGTGGATCTCACATAGCACGCTCTAATCTACCAATAGGAGCAGAGAATGAAAAATACTGAAATGAACGACTTTGCAGTACTATATCTATACGAGGCTTTACCCAAAAGCAGCCGGAATAACACTGTCGTGAGCGGAGCATGCGTAGTACGCATTTCTGCCACTAGGCTTATGGAGCGCAACTTAGTGCCAGTTTGGTGTCGCCTTTGTTGTCGATCTGGCTTGTTCTCTTCGTCTGCAGTGATTGCTTTTGCTAGAGCTGTTGTGTTCTTGCACCGTTTTTTATAATTGCATGTTTAAGTGAACAGCGTGAAGCTGTGAAATTTTGTTTTTTTTACTCAGTAAAAGTGCTGCTGAAACTATTTTAATGTTGAAAACAGGTTACGAAGATCATGCTGTGGGAGAAACTCAAGTGTACGAGTGGTTTGCTCGATTTAAAAATGGCGACATATCGACTGATGACAATACTCGTTCTGGACGTCCATCAACTGCATAAATCGAAGACAACATTGAAAAAATTCGAGAGCTTGTACTCATAGACCGTCGACATACAATTGATCAACTGTGAGAGATTACTGGGTTATCATGGAACTCGGTTCAGCGAATTTTAACGGAAGCTTTGGAAATGAAAGGGATTGCTGCCAAGTTCGTTCCTCGTACCTACTCACACAACCATCTCTGTTAGACAGTTTTTGGCTAAAAATGGCATGATTCTACTGCGCCACAAATCATATTCGTCTGACCTGGCTCCGTGCGACTTTTTCTTATTTCCACGCATGAAAAATGGGGATGAAAGGACACCGATTTCACAACACTGAAGAAATGAAGAAAATAACGAGGGAGGATCTCTAACCGTTACTAAAGATGACTCCGAAAATTTTTCGAACAGTAGAAGCACCGGAGGGCCAAATTTATTAGTTCTAATGGAAAGTATTTTGAAGGGAATAAGTTTGTTTTGTAAACTGAAAATATATAGCTTTTAAAAAATAATTATTTTTTTTGGATACGCCCTCGTAAACTAGTACTCAATGGCACATAACACACCTTCACGTTTTAGCTTGTTAAATACTGTGCTACGAATACATTAAATATAAATCTAATCTCACAGCCCGGCAAACTGTTTTGTGTATTTATCCCTGGTTGTAGAGCAAAATGCAGACCTGGAAGTCTTTTCCTAATTAATTTCAACTGGAGACACTTTTTCCGCTCGACAAGATCACCTGGTATTTGGCTGAAAGGAAAAGAGGACTCTACCATCCATCGGATCTCGATAAGGCCGCTCTAATTTTTAAGGTATTGGTTGAAACAAAATATAAAAAATGCGTTATGTGTCACTCTGGTGACATGGGGGATCAGAAAAAGAACATGAAAGGAGAAAACGAAGAGATAATCAACAAAGAAGGACTACATGTCCCCAGAAATCAAAACATAACAAAGCATAGCACTTGCTCTGTTCAAACTCCACCAACGCTTCTATCACGCCTGTAGCCTGTAACCAGTAACCAAGTATTAATAAGTTTTTGTTAATTAGTCGCTGCAGTTACTTAGACGCCAAGTCTAAAATAATCAAGAAAATAAAATGAGTGGCCAAAAGTCCCCGGAAGAGTTGACTCGTTTGAAGATGTACTGTGTATGGCGCCCAAATGTTCCTGCTATGTATAGTGTACTGGACCAGTGGCAGGCGTACGTTAGATGCACATTCTCACAGACCATAGTAATCCTTTTCTGTCACTAGATTACCGAGACGTAGCATCAGCAATTCTTGTGGAATGTTATCTATCTATTCTGCTTTATTCTATCTAAAGTCGCGCAAAGCTGTTTTAAATCCTGATTCCACTACTGGATCTGAAATTACATATTCAGATTATAAAATCCAGGATATACAAAGAGTTATGAGATACACATCCAGTTGCACAAAGTTATTTGCTAAATGAACACCATGTGCAGGAACCTGTCCCTGAGAAATGTAACAAGAAAGGTAGTAAGGAAATGTGAACGTGAATGCGTTACAATGTAGGTACACCACCAGAAGGTGGAGAAGAAAGTCCTTTGACAGTGTAGGTTTCGGTGACAGGAAGCACACATAATAACACACCAGGTAGATGTTTTGTCTATACTAGTGATATGATAGCAGGGAAAAATCAGCAACGGTTCAGCTTCAATGTGTGGACGGGGATTACTGGCGACCACCTCGTGGGATCAGTCATCCTTCCACAACGATTCACAGGTGAAGTATATCTGCACTTCCCACTGGTGACCCTGCCTCTCCTGTTGGACGACGAACCTTTGTTGGTGCAAAGGATAATTTGTCTACTAAATGATGGTGTCGCTATCACACACTAGGCTGAACCGCACCTGGTTGTTTCTTACCAGAATACTACTAAAACACAACTACAGACGGAACATTCCTACTTGCCTGAAGCGTTTTCATGTGCGATTTCAACCACTGAAACCTCGTACATTGTCAAAGATCCCTTATCTCCATCTAAAAGAAGCTTTCGCTAATAACACGCGTCCACACATTGAGTCGGAACTGGTGCCGGTGGTCCCCTGCTATCATACCACAAAGTATGGGTATAGACAGAACATTGCCATCTGCCTGGTGTGTTCTGATGTGTGTCACCCAAACCACCCATGGGACATATTTCCGGCCATGTCTGTTTGACGTTTTTTGCTCATTTTCCTTTCACGGATCTTTTCCTGTGTTTGTTCCCATTGAGCTAAATTACCCTGTATGTTAATTTTCGTGTGGTCTTTAGTCAGTAGACTGGTTAGGTGCGACTCTCCGCGCTAGTCCATCCTGCATTCATTCTCGGTACTCAAGTAGTGTTTTTTTCCAACACAACACACATTGCAAAAGATAATAACGGCAATGTCTTCTTGGAGGAAAGCACGTGGGGGAGTGAGGGGCGGGGGGGGGGGGGGGGCGAGGGAGAGTAGCAACTTGCCCATACTAGAATGTGCATACTGTTTTTTTTTAATTGATTACAGAATTCTCTTACTTTCCTAGAAATCAGTGTGTGTCACTCCACTAGACTGTAGATTTGGTGACCGGGCCGAGAAGTGCTACTGCCTTATCATTCACTACATCGTCGTGGACTTTCTTGTCACTTGCTCGCGGGAAGTTAACTATACTTGATTTCAAACGCATTGTCAGAAACAGAAAAATGCAGTTTTTTGCGCTAGGAAAAAGGCAAAAAAGTGTGAAATTTCAAGGTGGAAAATTCTTTCTCACCAGGATTGCGACCCAGGTCAATGGATGCAAAAGAGCGCCACGTTCAGTCACGGAGCTATGAACTCTGCAGTCCAGTTGCCACTTACACCACTCGACACTAAGAAATATAAGTAATGGTAGTTGTGGAACAAGTGTGAAGATTTTAAGTAACGAAGTATTTTAGATGACATCAGAGTTCAACAAGTTTTTTTTTTTTTAACTTTATTCCCTGTTCCCCCACTTTGAGGTGCATTAATATAACATTTTTGTTGATATCCAGCAGGATTTTTCCTAGTCATACTTTTTTCCCGTTTCTTATATTTCAATTTCAGTTTCAGCCTAACATTTTGCGGATATCATATGCTACGTTTTTTAATTTTTCTAGCTGTACCTCATAAATCTTTGGATATCCTGTATTTTATAATCTGAATATGTAATTTCAGATCCAGTAGCGGAATCAGAATTTAAAAGAACTTTGCGCGACTTTAGATAGAATAAAGCAGAAGAGATAGATAACATTCCACAAGAATTGCTGAAATCGACAACAAAGTGACTATTCACATTGGCGTTTAGAATATATGAGACTGGTTACATAGCATCAAATTTTCGAAAAAAACATCATCCACACAATTCCAAAATAGCAAGAGGCGATAAGTACGAATATTACCGCACAATCAGCTTGACGACTCGTGTATCCAAGTTAATGACAAAAACAACTACAGACAAATGAAAAAGAAAATTGTTAGATAGCGAACTGTTTCGCTTCGCGATTGGTAAAGCACTACGGACGCAGTTGTGACGTTTCGGTTGATAATGGAAGCAAGACTAAAGAAAAATCAAGACACTTCCATAGGATTTGTACAATTGGAAAAAGCGTTTGACAATGTTAAATGATGCAATATGTTCGAAATTCTGAGGAAAACAGGAGTAAACTACGGAGAAAGACGGGTAATATACAAAATGTACAACGAGCAAGACGAAATAATAAGACTGGAAATCCAATAACGAAGTGCTCCGATTAGAAATGGTATAAGATAGAAATGTAGTCTTTCACTCCTACACCTGAGAAGCAAAGATAGAAACAAAAGAAAGGTTCAAGAGAGAAAGGATGTCAAAGACAAAATTCGCTGATGACATTGCTATCCTCAGCGAGAGTGAAGAAGAATTACAGGACGCTCTTAGTGGAGTGAAGAATATTAATAACGAGTAAATCGAAGAAAGACGAAAGTAATGCTAGTAGCAGAAATGAGAAGGACGAGAAACTGTGAGGCAGCCATATGCCTCCTCCTGCATAACGTTCTGGAAATCTTTTTGACAATACTCTATGGCCAAGTCTTTCGTTTAGGAAATGAAGCAAATGTTCTCAGTATGGGTGCGTGCTCCAACCAGCATTAACCATTGTGTCTGCAATGGAAGACATGAGGCCATCAGCTGAGGAAAGAAGTGGTTTCACAGCATTTGTAAATAGCTTCACCGGCTACTTTAGCATCGAAGAAGGTCGGATCGATGATTCCATGGCTTGATATGGCGACCCACATGCACACTTTCTCTCCGTAGGTGTCTTTCGTGTGGATTATTCGCGGAGGTTTATGTGCCCAGAATCGAACGTTCTGATTGTTCACACAACTGTTAACGCAAAAATAAGCTTCGTCAGAAAAACATGTGTTGTGTAGCGTTACCTCTTGGTCTTGCTCGATTGCCCACCTTGCAAACTGCAGTCTCCGCTCCTTATCTCTCGCAGTACGCTTATGCGTCAGAGTCATCTTGTATGGATACAAAGGAAGGGCGGATTGAATAATTCTTTGTACAGATTGGCGTGAGATTCTCAACTCTGCACTAGCTCTTCTTGTTGATTTACTCGCACTACAAGTCAAAGCCACTCGAAGTGCTTCAGTGTTCGGCGAACGAAAGGTACGTACATGTAGTAGTAGTAGCTTTATTTATCCGTAAATCTCTTTTTACAAGGATATAGAACATGCAATAGTATTTACGAGTTTAGATCAATTTAAAATAAGCTATTTCGTATACACATATATTTACAGACTTCTAGTTAGAGACAATCATTAGATTTATTCCTCGTATACAATACATTTATTACAAATAACTTATTAATTAATGTAATGCCTCACTGATCACTCATATCTCACTATCAGTCACTGCACATACTATACACACATTGTTTCATAACATTTCACTCACTACACACACACAGACGCGCGCGCGCGTGTACACACACACACGCACACAGACACACACACACACACACACACACACACACACACACACACACACACACACACAAACACACACACACACACACACTGGTGATCTCTGGGCCATTTTCTGTACCGCAACTTCCCATTTGCTATCCTGAAAAACTGAGTCAGTATCCCTCAGTAATGAGTGAGATGTTGAGCTCAGAAAGAGGAAGAGGTGTTAGTATTGTACTATGCATAGGTTGGGGGTACGTATCTCTATAACGGAAACGAGAAGGAAAAACATAAAGTGAAGGTGTTATGTGGCATGTTGTATGTTTTATAATCATTATTATTGAACGGAATGGACAATGTCTTGAAAGGAGGATGTAAGATGAACATCAACAAACGCGAAATGAGGATAATGGAATGTAGTCGAATTAAGTCCGGTGATGCTGAGGGAATTAGAAAAGAGACACTTAAAGTAGTAATGGAGTTTTGCTATTTGGGAAGCAAAATAACTGATGATGGTCGAAGTAGAGAGGAGATAAAATGCAGACTGACAATGGCAAGGAAAGCGTTTCTGAAGAACAGAAATTTGTTAACATCCATTATTGATTTAAATGTCAGGAAGTCGTTTCTGAAGGTATTTGTGTGTAGCCTTGTATGGAAGTGAAACATGGACGATAAATAGTTTAGACAAGAACAGAATAGAAGCTTTCGAAATGTGGTGCTACAGAAGAATGCTGAAGATTAGATGGGTAGATCACATTACTAGTGAGGAGGTATTGAATAGAATTGGGGAGAAGAGGAGTTTGTGGCACAACTTGACTAAAAGAAGGGATCGGTTGGTAGGAAATGTTCTGAGGCATCAAGGGATCACCAATTTATTACTGGAGGGTAGCGTGGAGGGTAAAAAAAACGTAGAGGGAGACCAAGAGATGAATACACTAAGCAGATTCAGAAGGATGTAGCCTGCAGTAGGTACTGGGAGATGAAGAGGCTTGCACAGGATAGAGTAGCATGGATAGCTACATCAAACCAGTCTCAGGACTGAAGACCACAACAACAACAACATTATTATTATTTATTTGTATAACATTTTTTTAAACCCCTATTCGGTTTTATCTAAGTAATCCTTCAATCTATAAAATGTATTGCATAGAAGGTACTTTTTAGCTGCCTTTTTAAATAAGTGTATTTTTGTAATTTCTTTAATCTCTTCTGATAATTTATTGTACAGTTTTATTCCTTGGTAGAAAATGCTGTTTTGAGTTTTATGTTTTTTCTGGTAAATGTAAGAGTCTATTCTTGGATCATAGTGATGGACAGAGCTGTTTGTGCATTAATTACCAATGTTATTTTTTATGTGTACAAACGATTGGTAAATGTATTCACACGGAGCAATTAACATTCCTAGTGTTCTGAACAGACCTTTACAATGAGCTCGACTATTATTTTTGGTTATTATTCTTATGTCTCTCACCTGGAGTTTGAGAATTGTGTTCATATTTATTGCATTTGTTCCCCAAAAAAGAATTCCATAGCTAAGAATTGAGTATACATAAGAATAATATGTAACTAAAAGACACTGCATGTTACACACTGACGATAGGATTCTAAGGGCATAACATGCTGATGACATTCTGTTTGCAAGTACTTTTGTGTGTTCACACACACTTCAACTGAGAATCAATATTCATTCCTAAAAATTTTGCATTTTTTACACAGTCTATAGAGGAGCCATCTACATTTAATTTAACATTGTCATTTTTCCTCTTCAAACTGAAATTCATGGCATTAGTTTTCTTTATGTTCAATGTCACTTTATTGCTTATTAACCAATCATAAACCTTCTTGAAAGTTTCATTTGCTTTTTGAGCAAGGAATTCTCTTGTTTTCTAGGTGATTATAATATTGCTGTCATCAGTGAAGAGAATTTTTTCACCATGAGTAACACTATTGGGAAAGTCATTGATGTATATCAGGAACAGTATTGGTCCTAATATGCTACCTTGTGGAACCCCTATATTAATGTGTTTTGATTGTGATAAGTGTTTTACTAAATGGTAAGATATTTTTGAAGTATGTGTTATCTCTACTTTTTGTACCCTATCTGTTAGTTATGATCGAAACCAGTCCTTACCTACCCCTCATATTCCTAATGCTCCTAATTTATTTAATAGAATCTTGTGGTCGACTGTATCAAACGCCTTAGAAAGATTTAGAAATAAGCCTGTGACATACTCATCTTTATCAAGAGCATCAAGTACAACTTTTGTGAATTCTGATATGGCTGACTCTGTGTTTTTGCCACTTTGGATACCAAACAGTGATTCGCTTAAAAGATTGTATTTATTCAGGTAATTCATTAATCTGTCTTTCATAATTGGTTGTATTATTCCTTCTTCCCTTGTATTGTCTTCCCTTCCCAGTCCTGTTCAGGTGTAGGCCATGCCTAATGAAACCCCATCTGTTGATAGTCCCGTCGGGCAGCAGAGAAACAGAGCCATCCCTAACCCCACATTGATTCGCCTAACAGCTCCGTCAAGGTGTGGTCGATCATGACGCCGGAACAGCTCAAGAAAGTGTACTTTGGTATCATGAGTCAGGGAAGCTACTTGTCCAGGTTACCGCCTATGTATTACGCCCCATCCCTGTCCAAACTTTTCCCGTCCCGCTCCCAGGCAGATCCAGTACCTTCCAATTTTTGATGTAATGTACGTATTGTCTGTAGGCTGGGAGCCCACCGTGTGCCGCAATGAGCACGAAACCTTCTCTGTGTCAATGTAACGCCGTTCGACCCTGCGAACAGTAACACAATCTTCGGCTTTTTAGCGACGGTCAACCGTCCTTCGTACGCCATCGCAGCAAACTGAAATGGCGGACTCACAACGGAAGCGATGAACTCGCAACGACACCTGGCGTAATTTCCATGCACTGCACGAAGTTGAGTGCACAATTTGAAACCTATTGCCCCAATAGTATACTTGTAGGATCCAAATTCATTCGTGTGCCCCCTTGTAGATCAAATTCCATGAACTAGAGAGAGCTGTCGATGCAAAAGCTGTGGGAGAAGCCAGAGATTGGAATACATTCGGCAAATAATGGAGGACGTAGGTTGCAATTGCTATTGTGAGATGAAGATGTCGGCAGAAGAGAGGAATTCGTGGCGAACCGCATCAAATCAGTCAAAAGACTGACAAGACTGCAGAAAGAAAAAAAAATTGTTGAATCAAAAGGTGACATGCATAATAACGGAGAAAAGTACTATTGAAATACGCTTACCATCTATGTACCAAATTTAATCTACCTTAAAAATACCGAATAGATTGCTATTAAATGTCTTTTCAAGTTTAGTTCAGCAGATCAGTTGCATCAAAACTGACAAGCTTTAAGCCTTGCCCACTCTCGGAAAATGCTCTGCGGACGTCCCTGTATCAGTCTGTAAAAAAAGAAAGCGGAACATTTGAAGCTCACTCCCAAAAGTCCACGTTGGAAAAAGTAAACAGCTTTCTCATCAGTCATCGGTAGCGGCAACATATCTAAGCACACAGAGGCAGGCGGACGTTCGCCGAAATTAAATGCGGGACTCTTCCATCACGTGAAGACCATACGTTTATTTTTTTCCCGACAAGTCTGGCCGCTTTGCCGCTGGTCCAAGCGTGGCACTTGACGGATTACTCATCGGTAGGCGTGCAGGTCCGCGCTGGCCCGGAGCTGCTGCCCCCGCAGCGACAGAGAGGCGCAGCCGGCTACTGTGCTGTGCTGTGGGACCGCGGCCGCCTACCTGTGAAGGCGGAACGATAACGCTTAATTCCCGGCAGAGAGCGGGGCCGGCGCCGGAGTGGCTCTTCCGCAGATTAAAACGGCGGCTCGGCCTCCACGTAGGTATGCAATTAGTGGCCACTGCGGCAGCGGCAGTCGTGGCACACCTGTTCCTGCGCGTCGGCACGCCGTACTTCATACACCCGCCACCGGCTGTACTGCAGCAACGATTCAGCTGCACTGCATCCGAGGACGTCAGTTTTCACAGCCTCCCTAGTTAAATTACTTAGCGGGGTTCAGCTTTCACTGCTCTACATGCACGGCCGTCAGTTTTCACAGCGTCCCTAATTACACACAAAGACAAGAAAGGAGACGCACCACGGAGGAATTATTCGAATAGGATGGACGTCGGTAGATGTGATGTACATGTACAAACGGAAAAATGATTACAATTTCAGCGAAACTAAATAATTTGTTCAAGAGAAAGAGCTTCAGAAATTTAGCAACTCAATAGGGCGTTGGTCCACCTCTGGCCCTTATGCTAGTAGTTATTCGGCTTGTCATTGATTGATACAGTTGTTGGATGTCATCCTGAGGGGTATTATGCCAAATTCTGTCCAGCTGGCGCATAGAAATGCATATCGTTGAGTTGAAATGTGGCATTCATAATAACAAAAAAAATGTACTATTGAAATACGCTTACCATCCATGTACCAAGGTAACCTACCTCAAAAATAACTATCATGGGATGTAGAGTTCCGCCTTATGCAAGACACCTTTTTCCTTTTCTTTCACCCATACATGTTTCAGCACTTTTGAGCTATCGTCAGTGGGTTCTATTTTTATTTTTAACTCTAAATTTGTTGTTAACATATTAAGATTTGCGTCGTTTACAACATTATGTAAAAGTTACATTTATAACTTAATTGGCGAAAAGTGGGTGTAGTTATGAGTAACATACCTTACATGATGTTATTGTCCACTAATATTGGTAGCTGTTCTGCTACACAATATAAAACTTGTCATCTGCAAACAGCAAAACGTAATTTATTTTCTGTTTGTTATGCATTTACGAACGGAAATAAGACTGTGTCACGTTTTCTTTCTGTAACTTACAGTTTTGAAGTTGCAGTATGTTTTCCTGTGTTGTTGGCGAAGTAAATAGGCTTATTTCTGTGCCTAAGATGCACACGTTGTGAACCGCGCACTTTTGTTGAGTACAAAAAAATACTCCTGCGCAGACACACCCATTCACCGGTTCTTATGCGCTGGTGAAATAGGTAACCCTTTCGACAGCTCTCAGATTTCCTACGTGGCGAGGTAGTGCTACTGGAGTGGCTTAAGCTACTCAGCTGTTTGTTTAGCGCTAACTGAGAACATGTTTACATCCTACAATGACTGAAAAATACTTTTCAGCACAAGATTCCACGCAGGCTGGCTGTTGCTGTGCCCTATGCTACCAGCAGCATGCTACCTACATCCACAGTCTACATTTGCATTCAGTAATTTACTCTTTCTTTCGTTCTGAGCGTTCCAAGACAGTCTGCATTCTATGAAGACCTCATTTTAGGATCGCTGCTAAGCTCTTTCGTTGCTGTTTGTGATACGATAAACTACAGGATGTGAACTTCTAGGTGGCCGATATCTTCTATAAAAAAGAACTCTGACGAAGAAAAGACACCTTGTCTCCTGTGAAAAGCATGTCACCCTGAAATACATATATGAAGTTTCTTTATTTTATTTTTCCATTTAATACGTTTGTCTTCAGAACAAATAGCACTGCACTGCAAAATATTTAAGCCGTCTAAAATTTAAACTTTTCGGCGAATTAACTGTTCGAAGAGATTTCGGGATTGCAGCCGGTCATCGTAAAGTTCATTCCACGATATTTCGGCTGACCAGCCACGTTCAGGTGAGCCGAACGAGGACTGACGAAGACGTTCTTCGCTCCGTCTATAGTCCTATATAGGACAGACAACGCGAACACTTGGGCCGGAAAGGAGTTTGAGGAGACAGAGGCAGGAGCGTGCCTTGGCTTGGATAGTCCCGAGGTGGGGGGTCCAGGAGAGGCGATGGTCCGAAACATCAACGTTGCACTCGCTTACTTCAACTCACTTGCGGAACATTGTTTTTCCAGACATTCAGTGGAGTATGACAAAACTTCGATTTTGGCCATAGCAACAACATTTTGGGACTCCGTTATTAAAGAATGGGTTGAAATACGCATTGCGGCACACGTAATGAACCATGACATTGGTTACCAACTGAATAATGCGTGGAATCCCGTCATCTCCGAAATTTGCTCGAGACGAAGACGCCATGAGAATTCGATAGTTGCGGCCAGCGACAATACCGACCTCCGGGCGGTGTGGTCCTTCTGTCTCCTTGACTTCAACGCATGCGTGGTAGTACCATCAGCGCACTATGCAGGGTGTTACAAAAAGGTTCGGCCAAACTTTCAGGAAACATTCCGCACACACAAAGAAAGAAAATATGTTATGTGGACAAGTGTCCGGAGACGCTTACTTTCCATGTTAGAGCTCATTTTATTACTTCTCTTCAAATCACATTAATCATGGAATGGAAACACACAGCTACAGAACGTACCAGCCTGACTTCAAACACTTTGTTACAGGAAAGGTTCAAAATGTCCTCCGTTAGCGAGGATACATGCATCCACCCTCCGTCGCATGAAATCCCTGATGCGCTGATGCAGCCCTGGAGAATGGCGTATTGTATCACAGCCGTCCACAATACGAGCACGAAGAGTCTCTACATTTGGTACCGGTGTTGCGT
This sequence comes from Schistocerca gregaria, assembly GCF_023897955.1. Classification (NCBI taxonomy): domain Eukaryota; kingdom Metazoa; phylum Arthropoda; class Insecta; order Orthoptera; family Acrididae; genus Schistocerca; species Schistocerca gregaria. Next base: position 424,518,013 of record NC_064923.1, read on the forward strand.
AGACAAGAGCTTTCGAATGCCCCCATAAATGAAAGTCAATAGGGTTAAGGTCAGGAGAGCGTGGAGGCCATGGAATTGATCCACCTCTACCAATCCATCGGTCACCGAGTCTGTTGTTGAGAAGCGTACGAACACTTCGACTGAAATGTGCTGGAGCTCAATCTTGCATGAACCACATGTTGTGTCGTACTTGTAAAGGCACATGTTCTAGCAGCACAGGTAGAGTATCCCGTATGAAATCATGATAACGTGCTCCATTGAGCGTAGGTGGATGAACATGGGGTCCTATCAAGACATCACCAACAATGCCCGGCCAAACGTTCACAGAAAATCTGTGTTGATAACTTGATTACACAATTGCGTGCGGATTCTCGTCAGCCCACACAAGTTGAGTGCGACCATCACTGTTCTGAGCTGCAAACCGCTGTCCTTGTTGATGGTGTTTTCAGAGGTTTTTATTTCAATAGCTTCTTTTATTACGCTATCCCAAAATCCCTTCGTCCCCATAACGACAGATGTTTCGTCGAACAGAATTCGGTGTCCATCTTCTAAGGCGTGTTCTGCCACGGCTGATTTTTCTGGGTAACGTAGGCGTAAGCACCTTTCGTGTTCCGTCCGCGCCGGCCGTGGTGGCCGAGCGGTTCTACGCGCTTCAGTCTGGAACCGCGCGACCGCTACGTCGCAGGTTCGAATCCTGCCTTGGGCATGGATGTGTATGGTATCCTTAGGTTAGTTAGGTTTAAATAGTTATAAGTTCTAGGGGACTGATGACCTCAGAAGTTAAGTCCCATAGTGCTCAGAGCCATTTTGTTCCGTCCGGCGTTGCTCCACACTGCGTACTGTCTGGCCGACGTAGTAACAGCCACACATGTACACTCTAGGCGTTCTAAGCCCTAGATCGTCCTTCACAGGCCTCATGAGCTGTCAAATTTTTGCTGGGGGCTGGAACACCGATGAGATGTTATATCTCTTCAGTAGCCGGCTAATCTTGCGTGTCCCTCTGGGCATCTTGCGCGTCACAGCGCAGATACAGCCAGGTAAGTGTGGCTGTTACTACGTCGGCCAAACAGCACGCACTGTGGAGTACCGCCGGACGGAACACGAGAGGTGCTTACGCCTACGCTATCGAGAAAAATCCGCTGTGGCACAACACGTCTGAGAAAAAGGACACCGAATTCTGTTTGACGAAACCTCTATCGTTGTGAGGAAGAAGGGATTTTGGGATAGCGTCACAAAACAAGCTATTGAAATAAAAACCTCTGAAAACACCACCAACAAGGACGGCGGCTTGCACCACAGCACAGCCTGGGACCCGGCTCTGCGAAGTTAAAACGGGCGTGACGGACGCGGGATGAAAACATTACCATATATGGCGAGGTAGAGAGCACTAGGGATGTCACAGCCAGCAGTGCGGCTATATAATGACGCGGCCACGAACTCATGTTTGTCTTACTGCGTATTTACTTTCGTTATTTTCTTTGTTACATTGTAGCTATTCTTTCTACGTATGGTCCGAGTTTCATCGACATATGTTACTTCGCAGTGACACAGCACGCTAAAGTTACTTTCGTCTGTAGGTTTTGCACCCCAGTGTATTGTCTAACAAAAATTTTCTTCTGCTACACAGGGCCACGTTCACGGGATAACCCAAAAGCACATAGAGGTTTTCAGAACTGTATGTTGCATATAAACATGAAAGGAAATGAAATCCTGATGGAACGGTAGAGTATTCGCAATTTTCCGTGAGAGCATGTCTTGAACGAAGTTATGTGGATGCTAAAACGTGGATTCGACATCAGAAGCGGAGCTAGTTTCAAATCCCTTTCTAGCCTTCCAGATTTAGATTTTGCATATTTTTCTGAATCATGTAATGTAAATGCATTCATGGTTCCCTTGGAGAGGAAATAGCTTAATACTTTCCCTACCCTTGTAAATTCTAGGCTTGTCCTCTGTCACTTATGTGTACATTGTCGACAGCTCGTAAAACCCTAATACTCATTTGGTTTTCCTTTTTGTTTAAATAGCTATCGGAAGTAGAAATCCTGAAACTTCGTGGCCAGCTACTGTTGATAGAAGCTTAGCTGGCGGGAATTGTACACCTTGTAACACTTGACTTCAGTAGGAAGAGAAGTACTCTAAAAAAATTTAAAAGCCGCAGAGTTCTGTGGTTAATGAAACGGTTTTTTACAGTTATTTATCAGAATTACATTAAATTGCAGCAGGAATTATCTGTTTCGGCTGGAAACAAGATTGTCTATTGGACTGACAGAATGATTTCCTTAGAGTTCAAAAATGGCTCTGAGCACTGTGGGAGTCAACTTCTGAGGTCATCAGTCCCCTAGAACTTAGAACTACTTAAACCTAACTAACCTAAGGACATCACACACACCCATGCCGGAGGCAGGATTCAAACCTGCGACCGTAGCGGTCGCGCGGCTCCAGACTGTAGCACCTAGAACCGCTCGGCCACTCCGGCCGGCTTCCTTAGAGTATTTGGTCAGTGATCTCCGGCTTTTTCAATATTACATCAACATGGCCGATGACGGGCAATTACAGGAAATGAAGTTGAAATTATGTTTGATTGTGCTACACTAACAATTTTCTGTAAGAGATAACAAAAGCGATTTCATGTTATAACACGCAGAAGGCATGAATAATAACGCCTCTAGTCACAATTACTTCATGTTTTATTGAATTACACGAGGCATTTCTGGCTCTCTTAGTTCCATCGTCGATTGCAGATCATCATGATATGCTATTTACTTCTGCTCTCGATTAAGAAGGTGCGAAATTATATGCCTGTTACGAGAAGGTTACATCCTAAGCTTCGTATTTCGCAAATCAGGTGACGGAAAAAATAATGAGAAACTGTTAAAAAATTTACCGAAGATTCAAAGAAGAATATTTTTAATGTGTTAATAACAATACCACTTGGTTTATCCATTCTGTATTCAAACGTCACGTCACTCAAAGCGCACACTCAAGGTTCGAAATGTACCGCGTGGTTTAATGAAAGAGAAAATTTCCTATGGCTCAATGCATTATTGTTCATATGTCCTGTGTGTTGAGTACAGGCACATTTACAACTGCTAAACATGGTTAAAATTCAATTTGAATAATAATATCAACAGTATAATATTGTCGTTGGAACAATCAGAGCCCACAAAAGCAAACAATATATTGCAAATAAAGAACATAAATTGTAGATATTCAAAAATCATTTGAAAAAAGGCACCCAAAGTTTTAAAAACTAAAACCAGAAATCGAAGCAGATTTAAGGTTCAAATATCTGGGCAAAAGCTTTCAGAAAGTTAGCCGAAAAAGCGTGTTTATAAAATTCGTTGCCACAATACAGAAACAGCCTTCAGACTAACAAAAGATATGTACGAGAAAAAAGCCTCTCAAAATATACGAAACGGAGGCGTTATAATATCATCATGAAAACATATTATCTTTGTGGGGATGAAACACTCATTTTAAATAGAAAGAGAGGCACTCAACGAATCCAAAAAGAGAGAACGGAAAGCAATCAAGAAAATTTTAGATACAAACTACATTGAATAAGGAACTCAGAGACTATGAACAAACATGGAAGCAAAATTTGCCGACATTTGTTAGGATCTGAATAATGCAGCCTACATTTCGATTGTCATTTTAAAGGAATGAAAGAAACCAGATTAACCAGACAGATGGCGGAATTCCACGAGAGTTCGCGTTGCTGATGAAACTGAAACATTGAAACGGGCTCCTGGAGTAAAAGACAGTTGACCTGGCAAAGAAACCCAATTAGATCGTACACTTTTCTCTGGCGAATGGAACAGAGACTATTCAGAGAGAATGAAACTAATGTAAGCACAAAAAAGGCTGAAACAAAACTCTGAAACACATTTTGTTATACATAGTGCGATCCAGTGGGGACCAAGCGCAAAAAACTGTTATTGCCATAGCCGGTATCACCCCCCGAACAATCTGTTGATCTTTAAATTCAGAAAAATCTTACGTATTCAAACAGCTGGTTGTACGTGACCTCGTCTGCGGTTGGGAAGTAATGTCGTTAGTCTCTGGAGATAGGATCTGAAAATTCTTATAAGGTTTAATACTTTTCCTTTTACTTCAGTCACTATGTCAACGGCAGTAATGACACAGACTTACGTTTTTATTTTTAATTGTTTGTTTCTGTCCAAAACCAGTGAACCTTTATTCTCCATATCGAATGACAGACAAACCTAGGCATCTTACAGAGATAAAAATTTCCAACACAGCATAGTTATCTCTCTGATCTTTAGCTTAACTGGCGAGAACATTATGCGGAAGTGCGTCATCATAAACGGAAATGATGTTAAATAAAAACAAAGGCAAAAGGGGAGATTTTACACTGGTAACCTCCTCTTCCCTCGTCCCCCCCCCCCCCCCCTCCATCCTCTCCCACAACTCCCAGTTCTTTAAAGAATCTAACTCCAAGTGTAAAACGTCTTCAAACGGCTGATTACTTAGCTCTTTATCAAACACAGGATGTGTATACTACTGGTAACTAGCACTCCGTTTTATGAATAGCTTATTTTTCAGGCATATCAATGTTTATGACATCATATCTCTGGAATTATATACCGTACAATAATAAAATTTTACGGGTACTTTCAGTGGTATATGTGGATACTGTCTGGAAAATGTGTTGCGAATGAACTTTATAGTAAATAAGTAATGAAACATTACGAGGGACTGGCAGGTTTATTGGATGAAGAGCGAACTCTTAGTAAGCGATAAACTTTTCTTTCCTCTCGTTATTTTTTCTGGGAAATTTCAGCGAGAAATTGTTTCTAAAACGATTTACGTTAAGTAAAAGTTTATTGGAACTCACTAAGAGATTCATTTTCAAAAACTGAATGAAAATACAATAGCATGCCACGAGTTAGGCTACCTCAAGACAACTGTAATACTTAGCCCATTGTGTTAAACCTTTAACGTAAGATTATACTTCTCAATGAGTACACTGCGACGGGATTTTGAATTTTTAAATTTAGTCAATAATTATATGAAATACTAAAGATCAAATTTTTTTAGCCTCTGGAAGCTGTTAGATAGACAACTTGCAACTAGGACCAGGTGACCGCTTGACTGTTTGAGTCGTTTAGTAATATCGTAATTGTCACTAGACAATCGCATCGAACATGCTTCTGCAGTTAGTACTTGTTCTTCTAATGTGCTGCTTTTCCGATAAGGAGGACAGTATTCGTCGTACTCTTTGCATAAAGTCTGGCTAATCTTTCAACTGCAAATTCATCTACACGATTAGTGTACAGTTAACACTCAAATATTTGGCAGGGGCTTAATACAAACGCTTTCACGCTATTTCTCTATCGTTCCTCTGTCTATCAGTGGGAGGCCTCATTTATTTTACTTTATTATGATGATCATATCTTCCTGTGTAGGAGACATTCAGAGAGGAAAGATCTTGTGAAAAGATCTTAATGCAGCGTAAAAGGACTTTCTTTTAATGACTGCTAGCCCAATTAACCTATTATATTGGTGATATTCTTACCCATATTTCGTGGCAATACAAAATGAGCTGAAGTTCATTTCACTTTTTAAATGTCCTTCTTTAGTCCTACCTAACCAGGATCACATTCTGTGCTGCAATACTCCAGAACAGAACAGACAAGAATGGTGTAGACAGTCACTTGAATCTTCTAAGAATCACACCAATAAAAAGTACTATTTGGTTCTGTCTCCCTAGAACGTTCTCCGTGTAATGGTTCCAATTAAAGTAATTAGTAACTGTAATCCCTAGGTATTTAGTTGAATGGGCAAACGTTAAATTTTCGTGATTTATCGTGTAACCGAAATTCAGTGGAATATTTGTAATCATGTGGAGGACTTCAAACTTTTTACTGTCCAGAGTAAAATTTCCATTTTTCGCACTATGCAGATATCTTGTCTAAATCGTTACGCAACAAATTTTGATCTTCAGATGATGTCACCTGTCGAGAAACGACACCATCTGCATATTATCTAAGGAGGCTGCACGTTCTCGAATCTTTTATATAGATTAAGGACAACAGAGGTCTGTAACACGTCCTTGGAGTACCCTACATGTCATTTCAGTTTTATTATCTTCATGTAATTTCTTAATTCTTGTTTTACTCTATGACACCAAGTCTATTAGTACTAACTGTGACCTCATACTGTTGCAAATACACCTTGTCAAAATTTGTTTGCATATCCAACATTCAGCCTTGCGTTTACAGTAAGTTATGACTTTTATGAGTGGGTACCAGGAAATTTACGTGTTCGTACAACAGCAACAACAAAAAGTCCTATTACCAGCAGGTAGATTTAAATTACGAGTCTCTGTAGCATTGGAAACTGGAGAAGGGATGGACGTAGGAAAGAAAGGGGAATGTGATAATTAACGCACAAATGAAAAGATAAAGAAACGGAACTGTGAATCGATAGGAGCATTTGCTTTACTAGTTCACGAGGGAAACTGGATATTCTTTAATTGATAGGGAGCGTTTGACGTTGACAAAAAAAGCTGCTGCAGCTCTTTCTTAAAAGGAACAAGATATGGAATTGTGCGGAGAGTGCAGGGTGACGTTCCAAATGTGGACGGCACCACCACAGGACTTCGCGAAATTATTTGTTTTGTAAATGGGTTTGTTTAAATCTTAGAATACCTGCAGCTTAACTTTTCCAAGTCCTGTAGGAAGGATATCTGTTGGGTACTACACGATTTTAGGGCTCAGATGTTATTGCGTTTCTAGCGGTGCCCATGGCTCAATTTCAACGGCAGTCACAAAGGAGCAGAACGAGAGGCAGAAACCCGCTAATCAGTAGTGGCTGAAGGGCTGCCTGAGCGTCAGGGGCAACCGACGTCGGCTGCTCAGGCCACGTGCTGGCTGCCTGTTACTGCCTACCGGCTGCGGGCTACGCGGCGGAATGCGGTCTGCTCGGCGCGGCATGCGGGGCGGTGCTAGGGAGAGGCGGAGGGCGACTGCCTTGAGGAGGAGCCGCGCTCTCCAGCGAAAGGCGCAGCCCGGGCACGGCACGCTAACAATTAAATCTTGCAACCATTGCGAGGCGGGCCTTACGTCTCTAGCTTCTATCTTGATTTAACCCATAGTGGTTAAACCTCCATCTTCGTGCTTAACTAATGGAAATGCAAACGTAATATATCGCGCGTCAGTCAAAACGCAATATCGCATACATACTGATTAAATGACTTGCGTGTTGTGAGAGTAATTATACAGGTTTACAAATGTATCCCTTGCAATTTTTTAAAATCATTTTATGTGAGCCTAATGTTCTACAAACAAGCTGCGTCGAAAAATTCCAAAACCTTCCTATTTCGCGTGAGGTTCACGAAGTGATGGTTAAAATCCAGAACATTCATAGAAACCATTTGAGCCGTGGTAAAAATTGTTGTTTTGAAAAGCGCGCCGCTGCGCGTAGTGCGATGCAGTCGCCCTCCGTTTCTGGCGGCTTTGGTGTCTCCCTCTGGTGGGAAAGGGGAAAGGTTGCCTGGTCACGTGCACTTAAGGGGCGCTATGAGCTCGCCAGGGAGTCAGTCTGGGTCAGTCTCTCGTCCCCAGCTCGCTAGTCTGTCTCTCGTCGGTAGTATGTCTGTCGTTCGGATAAAACTTTAAAGCCGGCGAAATGAGAGCCTTTCCACTCCGCCAGTAAGAGAACTCAGCGAGTGGTCGCCCAGTCGGGGCATAGTTCCTGTATCTGAGTCTGCGCGTTAGGCCGCCAGTCTGCTCGAGTTTGCTCAAGCAAATGTCATGGGCATTTGAATCCATCGGTTGGTCGGTCGCGCACTGAGACACGAGATGACTTGTCCGTCTTGAGCGTCGGTGCGTGTGAGGACGCCACTTGAGTCCAGTGGGCCGTGGCGTATAGCGAGGGGTATTGACTTTGCGGTCGACATGAGAGCATCAGTCTGGTCGGTGCGAGCTGCGACGCCATGAGACGGGAGATCAGCGAGCCCTCCTGCGTCCGTTGAAGCGACTGGCAGCGGACGGTTCGGGAGAGCGATTTGGGGTTGCTGCGCCAGGTATTCTGGAGAAATCGCAGTTTGTTACCAGTTAAGTGATTGGTGATGTGTTGTTTGATTTACTCTTGTTAAATTCTGCTTGTTTTCTTGGTGATGTCACCAGCCGTTTTGCTTTGGGCTCGTTCCACCATTCTTCTCCGTTTGCCCGCCCGCGGGAAGGTGGTTGTTTATAAATTGCGTGGTCTGTGTTTCCCTTGTGGAGTAAGGGCGGGTTAGAGAAACCTGCGGTTCGGGTTGTTCGGTAATCTCCCTATCAATCTACCGTACGTTAGTAGCTGCCTCTGTTATGTTTGTCGGATTTGGTGTGTTAACGAATTTATTGCTTTGAGTGTAACGGCCTAAACCTGAAATATGTTTTAATCTTTGGAAACTTTGATATTATTGATCTTGAGAGGCGGTACCTGTGTACTATAGAGCGTCTCAACTATTGTTTGGCCAACGTTGTAGAATTTTATATAAGACTGCATTTCATGGGCTTTTATTTAAATCATCATTTTAGTATATTAAGTTGCCACCCTTTCACCGTAAGACTTTTCTTAGAAGTTAAACTCTAGTTGCACCTTCGGTGGCAAGGCTGATATTTTAATTGTTAGTGGTTTGTACGATTTCCATCCGTCCACAGTGGGTGCATAGTTTGTGTGCTTGTGTAAATTATCAAATCTCTTAGTTTAAAGTTATCTGGTGTGTTGCACATTTGCACCAATGTAGTCTTTCAGAGGCTGTTGTGAGGGGTCGTAACTGTGGCCGTGTCAAAAGAGAGCGGCAAGGTTCTCTGCCCGAAAGCTCATACAGTCAAAACTTGTTTCTTTCTGCCTCTGAATAAATTGTAACTTTGATATTTACAGGGTGCTTTCTGATTATAATTTTAAAGGTGTTGCTTTTAAAAAATGATTTTAGGCACTATTAAAGTGAAAAAAATTCCCAATTGTTGAAAGGAATTTGGTTATGATTTCATCAGTTACTCCCTGGCAACTACTTCCATGCATACACAGTGTGATTAAACGTGTTAATGTTCTTGATGAATCACTAGTAAATAAAATAAATTCTTAAGATATTCTTTTAAAATAAATCACGGTTCACCATTTGCACCGAAGATCCAAATAGATGTGTTTATCCACCTATTTAAGGCAGTACAGAAGCTATTCTGCGTGGCACAGCTTCGACAAGTCAACGATAGGTTTACATAGGAATGAGGCCGCAGATCTCTATTATGTTCTCACTATCATGTTCTCATATTGCTCTAGTACGACTTTGGTCTGGCGGTAAGGGTAGCTATCGCACTGGATTATATCGCTGTTGACGAAGAAGTCAAGCGTGATGGAATGCATGTGATCCCCAATAACGTCCACCTAGCCCAGAATTGTCAATGTGCCTTCGCTTACTAGTACAGGTCCCATGGAAGACAAGATGAATATCACCAGTAGCATAATACTGCCACACTGGCTTGTGTCTGAAGCGTGATTGTCGGCCGAGTCTCCGTTTGCCTGAATGACGCAATATCAGAATACGTCCTGGTGTATCGTCCTGGTGTACCAAGAAACGCAACTGATCCTAACAGATGACAGGTTTCCATTAATCAGCGGTCTACTCTCGGAGATCCTGTGCTCTCTGCAGTCGCAATCACAGGTGTCGTTTGGTCAACATGTGAACACGGAGATGTCGTCTGTGGGAGATCTCCACATTCAAAACGGGCGCTCTGGAACGTGCTGACACCATAAAGTCGCTAGATGTGCCACAGATCGCCGCCTATCCTGTCGTACAGAGCGGAAACGCGGCCGACATCAGAGTTGTGTGATCAGACTTCGAAACCCAACGCCTTGTCGCCTATTCGGGTATTAACCGTGGTTTAAAAATGTGAACAGCCAACCATCTTCGCTGTTTTCGAGATGCTCGTTTGCAAGTGCCGCGTTATAGCAATCTGTCACATGTCAGAGTCGCTTCAGTCATTGGAGTTGCCCATTTTCAATCCCCAACGCCACAAGAATGATTATCCAGCTCACCTCTGGTCCGCGTTTAGACGTTCCGTACCTCGTCATTTGGCCGAAATGCGACCAGCCGACATAGAATCTCACGATGGGCAGCGATGGTAAGGATTTGGGTCACTGAGTATTTGGCGAAGAGATGATTGTAATAAAATAAGAGAGGTCAGCATACGTACAGAGACGTATACGAGGGCTGACTGACAAGCAAGTTTTCCACCTCCGTAGCTTCGCAGTAGATGGAAAAACTGGTATGCGGCAGGTACTGGACTGCGTTGTAGACTCTCCTTACATCTCCAGTAGCCAGGAACCCTTAGCAGTGGACTGTTGTGTTGTTACAATGTATGGAATGGAAGCCTGCGCAGACGGTCAGTCACCGCAATGTAAGCAACGTGGCAGGGGTAAAATACAGGGAGCGAAGTGCTATTTACAATTTGTACTGAAACCAATTGGCAGTTATGAGAGTCGAGGGGCATGAAAGGGAAGCAGTGGTTGAGAAGAAAGTGAGACAGGGTTGTAGCCTATCCCCGATGTTATTCAATCTGTATATTGAGCAAGCAGTAAAGGAAACAAAAGAAAAATTCGAAGTCGGAATTAAAATCCATGGAGAACTTTGAGGTTCGCCGCTGACATTGTAATTCTGTCAGAGACAGCAAAGAACGTGGAAGAGCAGCTGAACGGTATGGACAGTCTCTTGAAAGGAGAGTATAAGATGAACATCAACAAACGCAAAACCAGGATAATGGAATGTAGTCGAATTATGTTGGGTGAAGCTGATGGAATTACGAGGCAATGAGACACTTAAAGTAGTAGATGAGTTTTGCTATTTGGGGAGAAATATAGCTGATGATGGTCGAGGTAGACAGGATATAAAATGTAGACTGGTAATGGCAAGAAAAACGTTTCTGAAGAAGATAAATTTGTTAACTTCGAGAATAGATTTAAGTGTCTGGAAGTCGTTTCTGAAAGTATTCGTGTGGAGTGTAGCCATGTATGGAAGTGAAAAATGGACGATAAATAGTTTGGACAAGAAGAGAATAGAAGCTTTCGAAATGTGTTGCTACAGAAGAACGCTGAATATTAGATGGGTAGATCACGTAACTAATGAGGAGGTATTGAATAGAATTTGGGAGAAGAGAAATTTGTGAAACAACTTGACTAGAAGAAGGGATCTATTGGTAGGACATGTACTGAGGCATAAAGGGATCACCAATTTAGTATTGGAGGGAAGCGTGGAGAGTAAAAATCGTAGAGGGAGACCAAGATATGAATACACTAAACAGATTCAGAAGGATGTAGGTTGCAATAGGTACTGGGAGATGAAGAAGCTTGCACAGGAAAGAGGACTATGGAGAGTAGCATCAAACCAGTCTCTGGACTGAAGACCACAACAACAACACACGAAAATGATGTCGTTCTGCGTCCAATTACAACAAGAGACAAAACTGACGCACGCAACTACAAACCCGTTACGGAACGTCACCCATGGAATATCGACACATATGCTCTCCCTATAAAAATAAATTCAATATATGGTCCTCAACTGATAAACTCATTACATGAGTGTTTCCTTCACGAAAAACAACAATCGATTCAGAGTTACATCAGAATTCTGCAAAGTTTTATACGACGACTACAAAGGATTCAAAAGGAAAACGTTTGCCTACCGCGCAAAGGCAGACCACACATTGTCATGCCACGACAGCATAACTCCAGAGCCTGGAGTTCACCTCAGTACATAATCCTCCAAATAGCCCAGATTTGTCACCATCTAACTTCTATCAGTTCCCGAAGACAGAACAAGATGTGTAGGACATAACTATCTGATAAAAAGGCTGAGAAAAAATATGAGAGGTTAGCCGGTTTTTCCATGATGTCTTCAGAAAACTTGTTCATCATTTTCACAATAGTATCTACACTACTGGCCATTAAAATTGCTACACCACGAAGATGACGTGCTACGAAAGAGAAATTTAACAGACAGGAAGAGGATGCTGTGATATGCAAATGATTAGCTTTTCAGAGCATTCACATAAGGTTGGCGCCGGTGGCGACACCTACAACGTGCTGACATAAGTTTCAAACCGATTTCTCATTGCCTGGTAAAACGTTGTTGTGATGCCTCGTGTAAGGAGGAGAAATGTGTACCATTTCGTTTCCGACTTTGATAAAGGTCAGATTGTAGCCTTCGGTTTATCGTATCGCGACATTGCTGCTCGCGTTGGTCGAGATCCAATGACTGTTAGCAGAATGTAGAATCCGTGGATTCAGGATTGTAATACGGATCGCCGTGCTGGATCCCAACGGCCTCGAATCACCAGCAGTCGAGATGACAGGCATCTTATCCGCATGGCTGTGACGGATCGTCCAGCCACGTCTCGATCCCTTAGTAAACAGATGGGGACGTTTGCAAGACAACATCCATCTGCATGAACAGTTCGACGACGTTTACAGTAGAATGGACTGTCAGCTCGGAGACCACGGCTGCGATTACCCTTGACACTGCATCACGGACAGGAGAGCCTGCGATGCTGTACTCAACGACAAACCTGGGTTCACGAATGGCAAAACGTAATTTTTTCGGATGAATCTAGGTTCTGTTTACAGCATCATGATGGTCGCATTCGTATTTGGCGACATCGCGGTGATCGCACATTGGAAGTGTGTTTTCGTCATCGCCATACTGGCGTATCACGAGCATAATGGTATGGGGTGCCATTGGTTACACATCTCGGTCACCTCTTGTTCGCATTGACGGAACATTAAACTATGGAAGTTATATTTCAGATGTGTTACGACCCGTGGCACTACCCTTCATTCGATCCCTGCGAATCCCTTCATTTCAGCAAGTCCTGTTCGGGCCTTTCTGGGTACAGAAAATGTTCGACTGCTGCCCTGGCCAGCACATTTTCCAGATCTCTCACCAACTTAAAACGTCTGGTCAATGGTGGCCGAGCAACTGGCTCGTCACAATGCGCCAGTCACTACTCTTGATGAACTGTGTTATCGTGTTGAAGCTGCATGGGCAGCTGTACCTGTACACGCCATCCAAACTCTGTTTGACTCAATGCCCATGCGTATCAAGGCCTTTATTATGGCCAGAGGTGGTTGTTCGGGGTACTGATTTCTCAGGATCTATGCACCCAAATTGCGTGAAAATGTAATCATAAGTCAGTTCTAGTATAATATATTTGTCCAATGGATACCCGTTTATGATCTGCATTCCTTCTTGGTGTAGCAATTTTAATGGCCAGTAGTGTAACTGTCTGGTGAGCACATGGAAAAGGGAATATTGGTAATTATAGAGCAAAATATAAGCATTATTTCTGCATCTTATTTATTAACATATTGTCACTGTGTCTTAGGCTACGAAAGTGGAAGCATAATTTTTATTAGCTTATTGTTGACAGCCTTTGCTCGCTCTGTCAAGATGAGCGATCACAGCATACAGCGTTAATGTGCAAGAAACCGAGAGGTGAAAACAAACGCAGAAGCTTTTCGTGTGGTTTCCACCAACTACAGTTGCATCCCTGTAACCGTTCGGATTGCTCCCCCACCAGGAACCGCTGAAAACTGCTGCTGCTTCAAATGATGGGCATCTGTTAGGGACGTCTTGTTTTCCATTGACACAGCTGATCAGGTGTGCTGTAAACACGCGGTTGCCAACTTCCACTCTTGCGATCTCACGACACAGCGGTCTTCTAGGCTAGGGAAAGCTGACCAAAGGCATTAAAGTAGGTGTCTCCAGTCTGGTAAAGGAGAAGCGACAACAGTCAACCCAGCGGCACCAGAGCCATATAGGAAACAGTTGTGCATATTATTTAAAACAAAGTCGGCCCCTGTGGTCGAGCGGTTCTTGGCACTTCCGTCTGGAACCACGTTGCTGCTACGGTCACAAAAAATGGTTTAAATGGCTCTGAGCACTATGGGACTTAACATCTGTGGTCATCAGTCCCCTAAAACTTAGAACTACTTATACCTAACTAACCTAAGGACATCACACACATCCATGCCCGAGGCAGGATTCGAAACTGCGACCGTAGCGGTCACGCGGTTCCAGACAGTAGCGCCTAGAACCGCTCCGTCATACCGGCCGGCTTACGGTCACGTGTTTGAGTCCTGCCTAGGGCATGGATGTGTGTGATGTCCTTACGTTATTTAGGTTTAAGTAGTTCTACGTCTAGGGGACTGATGACCTCAGATGTTAAGTCCCATAGTGCTTAGAGCTATTTAAACCATTTTTATTTAAAACAAAAATAGGTAATGAACCATCCCTCGTTGCATCACGTGAAGGGAGGTGAACCCACTTCAACTAGCTCCGTGATGCTGCCAGAAATCGGCAACGCGGAATTGGCCACCTGTCTGCACCTCAGAGGAAAATAGGAAGTTGAAATTCTAACCTAAAAATCACCATGTTTTTTAATGAACAGATAATTTCTTGAAGCAGCAAAAAGTGAAGCGAGTCTGCGATGGTCGATTTCCTCAAGTGATGTAGGATTTCGGATTTTCGCGTCTCTCCCGACCATGGTTAGCACTGGCAGTAGTACACCTCTTTCAGGACTTGAGTTTTTTTTACAGTTCCTCTGCACTATCTGCGTAGTTCTTGTGTAATTGCTAGTGCTCAAAAACAGGAAAATAATTACTTAACCTCAATGTTGGTTCGGTGACATTTGCCTTCATCCGAAGATTTTCTGAATTGTCAGTACTATAGTACATATTGGCATACCCCTAAATCACTATCTGATCAAAAGTATTGGGACACCCTTGTGTAATGCAAAATTGTCCAGTAGATGACACTAGAAGGCGACCCGCGAAATATAGAACTGGGCGAGGGAGTACTGTATTGTCAGTAGCGAAAACGTAACAGCAGAATGGCTCGCTCGGGAGAGTTTAGTGACTTTGAACGTAGACTAGTAGTTGGACATAGCCTGAGCAACAGATCCTCCAGGGCATTTCAATCCTCGGAAACCTCCCCTAATCGACTGTTGGTGATATCGTTATGAAGACGAAATGGAAAGGAACAGCCACAGCCAAACGAAGATTAGGTATCCCACATTTACTGACGGTCAGGGGTTGTCGAGAGTTGTGGAGAATGGGTGTAAAAAATAACACGGAAACAGTACGAGGAATTATTCGTGAGTTGACTTTTGAGACGGTGTAAATTGTGACAATACTGGCCAATGGAACAATGGAAACGAGTTATTTGAATTGATGAGTAACCTGTGACAAGCCGAAGGAGGGTATGGGGATGGCGAATGGTTACGCACTTTACGTACTGTCATGTAATGACAAGAGTAAATTGTGGGGAATGGGGTGTTACGGAATGGAGACTTTTTCGAAGCTAAGCTCTGGCTACCTTACTGTTCTTAAGGAAAAGAGAAATATGGAAGAATGTAGAAACATTTCACAGCATTGTGCACTGCATACTTTAGAGGAACACTTCAGAGGCGGTGATTTTTTTTCTGTCGCCGTTACAAATCTACTTTTCGTAAAGCGGGCAATGGTTTGAGGACACAAACATTCCTGAAATGGATTCGCTTGCCCATAGTCACGACCTAAAACTTATGGATAGGAGGAGATAGGATTTCGATTTCGTCCCAGAACTCAGCATCCCCACATCATCTGATTTCGGTTCCTGGAAAAGAATGAGCTGCCATTCCTCCACAGACATTGACACGTCACCAAAAGGGTCCCCAGCAGAGGTCAAGCTGTCGTAAAAGCGAAGAGCGTAACACCAGAATGGCTCGCTCGGGGATTTCAATCCTTGTATACCTCCCCTTATCGACTATTGGTGATATCATTAACTAATACGCATCCTGATATTTTTGACGAAATACTACAGATTTGAGTATCAACCATACGGCACTCGGGTACTGACCGTTCGTAACATGTAATGGTGACACACGGATCATCCGGTTACAACAACTGGATACACGAGCATAGTCGGATAGTAAATACATACTATTGGTTCGATGTAGCCTCTGCTAGTCTTTCTGAGTACGTTTGTAGTTGAAGCAGAGATTTAGGGAAATGACTGAGAACCTAAATCTGGAGAGCCAGGTGGGGATGTGAACCACGGGAATACGCTGTTAACTCGCCCGGCCATACTGTACAAGCAGATATGCTTTGGTAAGTGGAGCTCTGAAACACTCTGTAATTGAGTAAAAGCAGAGTCGGTGGCGGTGGACTCCTCTCATTCGAGTAACGTTTGCGGAGAGTTCCAGATGTTTGTAAACCCCGACAATCGGATCCGCGCTGCCCCGGCCAATCGCAGTGGAGCGCGCCCCGACGCGGTCGCGGCACCGCAACTAGGTTACTCGTCTAGGCGGCGCGAGTGGCTGCGAAGTTGCGCCAGACTGCCGCGCCGCGCGTATCGAGTCGGCGCGCCGGCTTAAAGGAGAGCTAGCTAGCCGGAGCGCTGCCCCACTCAGCGCGCAGACAGCTGCTCACTGGACCGCCCACACACACTTCCCGTCTCTCTTTATCCTCCCCTCCTCTTCCCTCCCTCTCCACTACACCTGTTTATCTCTCCGGTTCACAAGAGCAGAAGACGTCTCGTTCTGCTCCAGAAAAAGTCACAGACGGCAAGCAATACACACAGGCGAACAGGGTGATGTCGTGTTTTGTGACTAATCCACACCTATACTTATCATCGAAAGAATCGGGTGATTATAATTAAAGTTTCCCTATTTAACACGTTATAACAGGGAAACTAACTACCGTACGAGTACCAGACTTGATAGCGTTAATGTCAAGGACATGGGGAAGAGAAATATTGCAGAATTGTTTCAGCTGAAACACTTTTAATTTACTGCTGTACAACATACCATTACAATTTATGTAGCCCGACAGGGAAACAGAGCACGCGCGGGATTAGCCGAGCGGTCTTAGCGCTGCAGTTATGGACTGTGCGGCTGGTCCTGGCGGAGTTTCGAGTCCTCCCTCGGGCATGGGTGTGTGTGCGGCTTAGGATAATTTAGTTAAATAATGTGTGAGCTTAAGGACTGATGACCTTAGCAGTTAAGTCCCATAAGATTTGACACACATTTGCCCTTTTTTTTTTTTTTTTTTTTTTGGAAGATCAGGTGCTCAACGCTGGCCTGTCACACTGCACGTCACAGTGTTCAATAATAATAATAATAATAATAATAATAATAATAAAATGGTACTAGTAGATGGGAACAATGGCAGGAGTGAGTCCACATTGAGGAAATCAAAGAAAAACTGGGAATGAACTCTATAGATGTAGCAGTCAGGGCGAACAGGCTTAGATGGTGGGGTCATGTTACATGCATGGGAGAAGCAAGGTTACCCAAGAGACTCATGGGTTCAGCAGTAGAGGGTAGGAGGAGACGGGGTAGACCAAGGAGAAGGTACCTGGATTCGGTTAAGAATGATTTTGAAGTAATAGGCTTAACATCAGAAGAGGCACCAATATTAGCACTGAATAGGGGATCATGGAGGAATTTTATAAGGGGGACAATGCTCCAGACTGAACACTGAAAGGCATAATCAGTCTTAAATGATGATGATGATAATGATGATGATAAATAATAAAATGGGCCAATGATGAACGTAGCCGTGAAGCCACATCACACGGTCGTGTGTGTGTGACGAGGGCCTCCCGTTGGGTAGACCGTTCGCCTGGTGCAAGTCTTTCAATTTGACGCCACTTCGGCGGCTTGCGCGTCGAATCACACGGTGACACGTTAACCACACAGAGGTACCTCGCGCACAGTGACTGGAGGTGAAGATCCTCACACTCGGCAATTCTGTGTGTTCACCTGACCCGTCAGAGAAAAATGAGCTTCGACTGACCGTAGTATGGTCCAGGGCCAGACCTCGCCAACTTCAATTATTACGAGGAAGTGGGGATCGAAATCAACATGTCATTGTGCGCCCTGTGGCGGAAGGTGCTGTACGATATGGATCTTGTTATGGATACCATTTTAGAACGGTTAAAAGCATCTCTCGTACAGTGGAATACGGGATGTTCAACTGCCTCACGATCGGGAATTACGCTCAGAGTTGTCTGCCAGAGCAACAGCGATTTCATTAACCGCCTGTGGTGCAATCGGTCGTCGGCCTCTTCCCGAAGCGATGCCCAGTTCTCCAGTTGATTCGAACTTACGCACAGCAAGTGGAGAAGAGGACCCTTTCAGCCGGATATATTCTCGGAATGCAGCTGCAGCCTTACTGTGCTTTTGATAACAGAGCTTCACCAGTAATGCCCTGATCCTTTGTCCAAGCTCATGTTGATACGTCAAGAAGTGCACTGCATCCGGTCAGGTGTGTGAGATTATGGATCGCGATGACTGAAACGGCGTCTGGTACCCATAGTTGGAACTGGACGGTGGCGTTGTAACGCATACAAATCATGCACTGCATACTCTGGACATTACAACGAGTTAAATAGAACAAGTTTAAATAACCACTCGGTGCTGGTTGAAAGCAACCTCATATTTTTACTCTGTGGTTTGAATATTTTTGAGTCATGTACATCCATCATCAGATGACTTCTTATTTTGATTCTTGATGGACATTATTCCCAAATGAAGAATGTCGATATATTAGATAAAGCACATGAAAACAATGTTCATAATGTGTTTGCTACCTTACTAAACGCATAGAATGCAGCTGTTTGAAGTAGGATATGTGGACCCTTGAAAACCTATTATGCCCGAGAGACAAAAAGACGGCCAGAGCGTAGCCAAGATAGTATTGTCACCCCGTTATAAATAGTCAGGTCACTGGAGGCAGATTTCAACCGAGAACCACCAATGGAAGTGACTGTGAAAGCCTTCAAAAATACTGGTCTCATTCCACTCAACAGTAACATCCTTAGGTCAGTTCCACATCTCAACCTGAAGTAGTTGCAGTCTTCGCCCCGTCTCTCCCACAGACGATGGCGCCTCCATCGTTTCTCGTCCAGGAGTCCTATATTTTTGGCGCTCTTTTCCGCCCTGCTCTCCTTTTCCCGCCAAGCAAGTCCAGCTGTCAAAAGTGAAAATACAAAACAGTGAAGCCCATTAGCGATGTTTCCCTCTAGCATAGAGAATCCCGGGAAAACAGCGTGTCGCATTCAGACGCCAATCACATAGAAAAACTCTCCCCAACTACTAAACGACCTCCGCTCCACTCTCGTGACATCACATTCTAATATAGCAGTCAGGTGTTTTCGCTCTTACAGTACTAGCTTCGCATCAGAGGCCCTCTGAAATATGGAACGACAGCTCACGAGGCTAGCACATTATTTTATGCAACCCATGCTTCCCAAAGCAGCCAGTGCCTATCTACAAATGCAATGTGCTAAAAATCACGAAGCGGCTCCGGTCTACTACTCATGGCAGTTCATCACTCGCGACCGGACAGTAGGGAGACGTTATAAGACTGGATAATATATTAATACTCCCTGGGACGCCTCAGCAGCCCCAGTTCCACAAGACCAAATAAGCCTCCGGTGTCCACTCCCAGGAAAGTGTCATTTTCTGTAGCATTCTCCGTTCGCCTCATCTCAACTCATACACAATGTGTCTTCTCACGCACGCAAAAACATTAACAACCAGTGAGTCCATTACCCCGTGTAAGGTGTCAAGCAAATCCAACACCTTCCATGAAAACCCTGACATCATAAGCAAATCCAGTAGTATGTCACATAGCTCCGAATAAATCGTGACATTAAATTACCAAAGTAATACGAGTAACGAGAGAGCAAATGGAATACCACAGACTAACACAAGAATGCCTAAATGCATGTCGTACCTTCCCACTGTGAGACCGACGCAGTTCAGAGGGGAGAAACGAGAACAGAAGCCGAGAGCAGAATCGTGTTAAGCTGAAGGCCCTACGATAAGGGACGGACTGGACACTCATGTCGCTAGCCTACCTGTAAGACTACCACCCGCACGTTTTAGCGTGACACTTTTTCGCGTCTCTGTTACGTCAAGGACCACCCCCCAGCCCATGTAAAAAGCTAGAGCCCTCCAGAAGAACAGTATAGATCTTACGATAACACAAAAAGGGCCACTACCACCCGGAAGTTTTAGCGTGAGCCTTTTCGCGTGTCTGTTACATCAAACCACTCCCCAGCTCATGTTAAAAGATAGAGCTCTCCAGAAGAACAGTATAGATCTTACGATAACGCTAAAAGGACCACACCAGCTGCAGGTTTTGTGGTGAGAGTTTTTCGCGTCTCTGTTACGTTGCAAACTTTAAAAACATTGCCCCACCACGAAAAGTAAAACGTTTCTCATTGGATGGACAGAAGTTTTGTAGGCGGAGCTTAAGGTTAACATTGAGACCCTGATTGGTCAGATGAAAACACTGCCAGATAGTTTTTTTAAACCAACTTCGGTAAATTGTAGTAAGGAGAAGTTAGAGGAGAGTTGCTTCCAAGATGGCGAGGTGAGCGGAGCTATGCTGCCCGCCGCTGCCCTGACGCTGCCTAAACACCGACAAGGTAATGACCGCACGCGATGCCGCAGTTTTGAGCGCATAAGGCTTCACTCAGAACTGCAGAAGTCTCATCTGTTACACCCCCTTTTTGCGTAATACTAGTGTCGATCGTTAATTAAAACTCGTGGTGTTCACATTTGCCACTTGAAGAACAGATCTGAAACGCGATGATTTTTCTGTTATATAGTTATTGAGAAGCCACATTAGCCACTGTAATTTACGACAAGTTAGATAAGTAATTAAAGATAATTGAGGGTCACTGTAGACCATTTTGATAGTTTTCTCTTTTGTGAAACTTAAATGAAACCTAGATTATAGATGTGATATGGCATAGGTCATCCTTCGATCGATTGTAGAACTTGGAAACAAATTCAGGGAATATTCGTTCACATTTTTGTTGAACGCAGTTGGTTTTTACCATCCTGTATTAAAACATCTCCTTTTATCAATACTGCAATTTATAAACAACGTTTTGTGAGTTGAATAAAATTTCCAATGGTAAACTTAACTGCTTTTTCGACGTTATTTTACCAGCTAACTAAAAATAGGAAAGCCTTGAACCCCTTCCACTAAATTTAGTTAGTATTAAGATTCTTTTACAGGTAGTGCAGTGGAGCTGACGGTGAGATCATTAAGTATTTGGTTATATCATCGCTAGTCTCACTGAACTCCTCTGAATTCTACATGTCATGTTTGGACTGGCGTCTCCTTACCAGCAACAGGTCCCAGGTTCAAACTAGTCAATTCCCTAAAAAACACACTCAGAACGTCGTTGCGCGAAAGTGGTAGGGAGACACGATATAGAACAAACAGACACCACCATGAATGTTCAGAATCTGGACATCCAAACAGTCAAGTAACAACATATCGAGGGTAGCCCAGAAAGTAATGCATCGCATTTTCTCTCTTCAACAATTCTTTATTGAACATAGTGAGAATTACACACACGAAAGAATATCTATACACCTTATGTTTCCACATAATCTCCATCCCGTTCCATGGCCATCCTCCAGCGCGAAACAAGAGCGTGTTCGCCCTGTCGTTACGAATCATTGTCCTGGTGGCGGAGCCACTTCCATTACTGATTGACAGATGCAGCACCAACTGCCGAGTCGTAATGCGTCTGTCCTCGCGAATGACAACATTAGCTCGCTGCAGCTTGTCAGGTGTGACAGCCATGGATAGAGTCCCCGACCGCTGCAAATCCTGGAACTCCGCCGAACCGCCTTCTGATTACCTCACCCTCCGTTCCCAGCGACTAACTGTGCTTCTGTCGACAGCAGATGCTCCATAGACTTTGCACAAGAGTTTATGAATTTTCCCCACGATTTCTTTCTCTCCAGTGAGAAATTCAATGATTGCGCTTTGCTTGTAACGTATATCACCTAGCCGGTCGGGGTGGCCAAGCGGTACTAGGCGCTACAGTGTGGTACCGCGGGGCCGCTACGGTCGCAGGTTCGAATCCTGCCTCGGGCATGGGTGTGTGTGATGTCCTTAGGTTAGTTAGGTTTAAGTAGTTCTAAGTTCTAGGGGACTGATGACCTTAGAAGTTAAGTCCCATAATGCTCAGAGCCATTTGAACCATTTGTATATCACCTACAGATGCCAGTTTGAAACTGTTCTGCAGCTACGCTATCTGTCGGAAGTGACGGAAACTTGGCGCGTTCACTCAGGAGACTTCATATAATACATACGTAAGGTTTTGCATTCGTAGCATTGTTTTCGGCCACTAAAAAAAATGCGGTGCATATATTTCTGGGCGACCCTCGTAATACACTCCTGGAAATGGAAAAAAGAACACATTGACACCGGTGTGTCAGACCCACCATACTTGCTCCGGACACTGCGAGAGGGCTGTACAAGCAATGATCACACGCACGGCACAGCGGACACACCAGGAACCGCGGTGTTGGCCGTCGAATGGCGCTAACTACGCAGCATTTGTGCACCGCGGCTGTCAGTGTCAGCCAGTTTGCCGTGGCATACGGAGCTCCATCGCAGTCTTTAACACTGGTAGCATGCCGCGACAGCGTGGACGTGAACCGTATGTGCAGTTGACGGACTTTGAGCGAGGGCGTATAGTGGGCATGCTGGAGGCCGGGTGGACGTACCGCCGAATTGCACAACACGTGGGGCGTGAGGTCTCCACAGTACATCGATGTTGTCGCCAGTGGTCGGCGGAAGGTGCACGTGCCCGTAGACTTGGGACCGGACCGCAGCGACGCACGGATGCACGCCAAGACCGTAGGATCCTACGCAGTGCCGTAGAGGACCGCACCGCCACTTCCCAGCAAATTAGGGACACTGTTGCTCCTGGGGTATCGGCGAGGACCATTCGCAACCGTCTCCATGAAGCTGGGCTACGGTCCCGCACACCGTTAGGCCGTCTTCCGCTCACGCCCCAACATCGTGCAGCCCGCCTCCAGTGGTGTCGCGACAGGCGTGAATGGAGGGACGAATGGAGACGTGTCGTCTTCAGCGATGAGAGTCGCTTCTGCCTTGGTGCCAATGATGGTCGTATGCGTGTTTTGCGCCGTGCAGGTGAGCGCCACAATCAGGACTGTATACGACCGAGGCACACAGGGCCAACACCCGGCATCATGGTGTGGGGAGCTATCTCCTACACTAGCCGTACACCTCTGGTGATCGCGGAGAGGACACTGAATAGTGCACGGTACATCCAAACCGTCATCGAACCCATCGTTCTACCATTCCTAGACCGGCAAGGGAACTTGCTGTTCCAACAGGACAATGCACGTCCGCATGTATCCCGTGCCACCCAACGTGCTCTAGAAGGTGTAAGTCAACTACCCTGGCCAGCAAGATCTCCGGATCTGTCCCCCATTGAGCATGTTTGGGACTGGATGAAGCGTCGTCTCACGCGGTCTGGACGTCCAGCACGAACGCTGGTCCAACTGAGGCGCCAGGTGGAAATGGCATGGCAAGCCGTTCCACAGGACTACATCCAGCATCTCTACGATCGTCTCCATGGGAGAATAGTAGCCTGCATTGCTGCGAAAGTTGGATATACACTGTACTAGTGCCGACATTATGCATGCTCTGTAGCCTGTGTCTATGTGCCTGTGGTTCTGTCAGTGTGATCATGTGATGTATCTGACCCCAGGAATGTGTCAATAAAGTTTCCCCTTCCTGGGACAATGAATTCACGGTGTTCTTATTTCAATTTCCAGGATCGTAACATCATAGCCACAAATTATGTGAGATGAGTAACGATAACGGACATCAAGGAAGATGGAAAAAGTTTATGTTCATATGTAATATTATTCAGTAATAACAAAACAATTTTACTATCACACATTAAGAAAGTTTTATCTCATTTCTATGAAATTCATTGTTGATGTGAATTTAGTAATTACATTCAAAGTTTCTTTATTGTTTCAAATATGAGAACAACTAAAAAATGAAAAATATTATTACCGTGATAAAAATATAATTGCATTTACATCTAGGACTTTAACATGAGATTAAAAAAGTTTGTCTCATATTAAGCGCCTTCCTATGTATTGGTCGCTTTGCTCGTCCACCGGAACTAGAACGCAGCAGATACAGGCGCCCAGGTAGATTCCGTATTCCTTAATTTGCGGAAGACATTAGATACAGTTCTTCTCAGCCGTCTAGTGAAAAATATAGAAGCATATGGAATATCAGGCCATCTGTGTGATTGGGCTGTAGAGTTCCTGGCAAAAAGAACACAGCATGTCATTCTGAACCGAGGTGTCTTCAGATGTAACAGTAACTTTGGACGGGCCGCCGGGGAGTGTAGAAGTACGATTACTTTTCATAATGTATATGAATGACAAAGTACATAAATTCGTAAACTGCATGAAGCTTTTCGGGGATGATGCTGTTGCATACGGAGAAGTCGCGATGAAAAATGATTATAAGGAGATGCAGAGGATTGATGGTAGGTGCAGGGAGTGATAGCTGACCCTCAACATTAACAAATGTAATATGTAATACCGGAGCCAAGGTAGCCCCTGAGGGCCGGCAACTCTATATAACACCACAGAGGACGAGGTTGCCTATGCCCAAGGCGTACCCAAAATCACATTGGTAAACACCGGCTATTTACAAACAAGATAATGGGAACAGACATTCCGAGCACTACTTTCTGCAAGGTGAGCTCGAGCCACGGCCTGCAGGAAGTATCACTACTCCAAAATCTGATTGGCGGGAGACAGCTAATTAGGGGCTAGAACAACATCCGAAGTTCAGTTCACGCAAGAGGCCGACCTCGTGTACTGCTACCGTTGAAGGTTACGTCTTCGCCTCGGAATTGGATTGTCACTAGTGTGTGAGTGTGTTACCACAAATCGTTGTGGAAAATTAGAAGTGAACTTTTGTTTGCCTCAATTAGGAGACTTTTTTTCGTTATTGTTACCTTTCGTTTGTATGTTCAGTCATCACCTGGTGAACTTACATCAGTAAAAGTTGTGTCTGTGAAAAATTGCGAATTGTCAGTCACAACATAATGTATTACTATTACATAGACAGAAAGACCAATTATTGTATGATTAGGGTAATTTCGGGAGAGATGAATTACTGAATGAGATTGAGGAGATCGTTAGTTTCGAACTAACCTGTTTGAACGCGCCATCAGTTGTCTTGTAGCAACATGACGACTGAGATAAGAGAGCATTGTGGTTTTAAGCTTTATTTTCATTCAAGTACTCAGTCGACTGAGGTACATGAAAGTTTTCTCTCCACCTTTAATAAACGTTTTCTGCATCAGCATCATGCTGCGTAGCCTCATTATCGTCCCTTATACGTTCAGTCACATACATTACGACATTAGTTGCGATGGTGGAAACGTCTCCTACCAACAGGACCGACAATATGGCCTCGTCAATCTCTCCCGAATTTCCAGGAGAGGTGGACCAGGCCGTCATGGCGGTCCTGTTACTAGGAGACGCTTCTAACCTCATAATTATAGCAGTAAGACACATGACTGATTGCATACTGGACTGGCCACGATGTTCAGTCCTGGTATGCACAATTGTGGTTTGGTGCACCATCTTTAACTATTGTTGTTGTGGTCTTCAATCCTGAGACTGGTTTGATGCAGCTATCCATGCTACTCTATCCTGTGCAAATTTCTTTATCTCCCCGTACCTATTGCAACCTACATCCTTCTTAATATGTGTAGTGTATTCATCTCTTGGTCTCCCTCTACGATTTTTACCCTCCACGCTTCCCTCCAATACTAATTTGGTGATCCCCTGATGCCTCAGAACATGTCCTACCACCCAATCCCTTCTGCTAGTTAAGTTGAGCCACAAACGTCTCTTCTTCCCAATCCTATTCAATACCTCCTCATTAGTTATATGATCTACCCATCTAATTTTCACAACTCTTCTGTAGCACCACATTTCGAAAGCTTCTATTCTCTTCTTGTCCAAAGTAGTTATCGTCCATGTTTCACTTCCATACATGGCTACGCTCCATACAAATACTTTCAGAAACGACTTCCTGATACTTAAATCTATACTCGATGTTAACAAATTTCTCTTCTTCTGAAACGCTCTCCTTGCCATTCCCAATCTACATTTTATATCCTCTCTAGTTCGACCATCATCAATTATTTTGCTCCTCAAATAGGAAAAGTCATTTTCTACTTTAAGTTTCTCATTTCCTCGTAATTCCCTCAGCATCACCCGACTTAATTCGACTACATTCCATTATCCCCGTTTTGCTTTTGTTGATGTTCATCTTATATCCTCATTTCAAGACATTATCCATTCCGTTCAACTGCTCTTCCAAGTCTTTTGCTGTCTCTGACAGAATTACAATGTTATCTGTGAACCTCAAAGTTTTTATTTCTTCTCCATGGACTGTAACATCTAATCCAAATTTTTCTTTTGTTTCCTTCACTGCTTGCTCAATATACAGATCGAATAACATCTGGAAGAAGCTACAAACATGTCTCACTCCCTTCCCAACCACTGCTTCCCTTTCGTGTCCCTCCTCTCATAACTGCCATCTGCTATCTGTTCAAATTGTAAATAGCCTTTCGCTCCCTGTATTTTACCCCTGCCACCTTTAACTATTATAATTTCAAAAATAAAAGCTACAAAGAACGTAACTAAAACCAGCCCTCTAATTTTCCTTGTGCTTTTGATTGTTTATATTTGCAATTAATCTGTTATTTAAATTTTTGCTTTAGTTGAATTAGATTAAATAAACTTTTATTTTTGAAATTAATCAGTTAATATAATTGATGATTTGGCTATTGTAGTTAGGCTCAAACTAGTATTATAACACACAATCACCTTCCCTAGCTTTTTATTGTAATTTCCTAAATGTAAGTGCACGTTCTTACTACATTTTTATGTGATTTGTGCACCAAAATGCCGGCACGTTTTGAAAGATTCCGTAAGGGGATGCTGGAACGAAGAAACTCTGCAGAACGTTATAGTGCAGTGAACAACACTGTAATGGGTATCAGTGCGGCTACCAGACATTAGCGGACACCTCCAACAACTTTAAAACGAAGATTAAAATCCGGTAACATATCGACAGTTCGTCTTGGCCACCACCTGTTCTTGGAGAGGATGCTCAGAAATACTTTGTGCGGCACATAATAAAACTGCAGTATAGCGGTTTTCCTCCTAATAGAGAGACAGTTGGGGTAATGACTTTCAAAGTGGCTGAAAGTCTCGAAATTCCCTATAATTTTAAAAAGGAACGGCAGAAAGAAGTTTACGACTGGGTTAAGAGTTTCTTGCCGTGCAACCCCGAGTTACCAGTTAGAAAGTCTGAAGGAGTGTCGACAAACAGAGCTGCAAGGATGAATAAGAAAACAGAGAAAATTTCATCATACTGGAGAAAATCCTTAACACTTATTTCTTTTACTTTGAGTAACTTCCACTATTTATTTCATGTTGTAACCAAAAAACATTTCATAAATTCGCAGCTTGTTTTGAGTTTGTTACCTAGTGATCGCCAGTCCAAATCATCCGGATGGTCCGAGTTAGATGGACCGGTAATCAATTATTTATCTTTTTTCCCTTGTGTGGCATTATTTTACAATTTTCAAGAATTTTTTCCTAAGAATATTGCAAATATATTTTCTATTACATTACTGTATGTCTTCGTAATTGTCATAAAATGGCTGTGTTGTCCCTGAATCGTATCACAAAAAAGTGGCCCATGTTTCCCGGAATTACCCTAGACAACTGCAGAATAATTAGTGGAGCAGCTACTTTCATAAAATACACTCCTGGAAATTGAAATAAGAACACCGTGAATTCATTGTCACAGGAAGGGGAAACTTTATTGACACATTCCTGGGGTCAGATACATCACATGATCACACTGACAGAACCACAACCACATAGACACAGGCAACAGAGCATGCACAATGTCGGCACTAGTACAGTGTATATCCACCTTTCGCAGCAATGCAGGCTGCTATTCTCCCATGGAGACGATCGTAGTGATGCTGGATGTAGTCCTGTGGAACGGCCTGCCATGCCATTTCCACCTGGCGCCTCAGTTGGACCAGCGTTCGTGCTGGACGTGCAGACCGCGTGAGACGACGCTTCATCCAGTCCCAAACATGCTCAATGGGGGACAGATCCGGAGATCTTGCTGGCCAGGGTAGTTGACTTACACCTTCTAGAGCACGTTGGGTGGCACGGGATACATGCGGACGTGCATTGTCCTGTTGGAACAGCAAGTTCCCTTGCCGGTCTAGGAATGGTAGAACGATGGGTTCGATGACGGTTTGGATGTACCATGCACTATTCAGTGTCCCCTCGACGATCACCAGATGTGTACGGCCAGTGTAGGAGATCGCTCCCCACACCATGATGCCGGGTGTTGGCCCTGTGTGCCTCGGTCGTATGCAGTCCTGATTGTGGCGTTCACCTGCACGGCGCCAAACACGCATACGACCATCATTGGCACCAAGGCAGAAGCGACTCTCATCGCTGAAGACGACACGTCTCCATTCGTCCCTCCATTCACGCCTGTCGCGACACCACTGGAGGCGGGCTGCACGATGTTGGGGCGTGAGCGGAAGACGGCCTAACGGTGTGCGGGACCGTAGCCCAGCTTCATGGAGACGGTTGCGAATGGTCCTCGCCGATACCCCAGGAGCAACAGTGTCCCTAATTTGCTGGGAAGTGGCGGTGCAGTCCCCTAAGGCGTGCATCCGTTGTCGCTGCGGTCCGGTCCCAGGTCGACGGGCACGTGCACCTTCCGCCGACCACTGGCGACAATATCGATGTACTGTGGAGACCTCGCGCCCCACGTGTTGAGCAATTCGGCGGTACGTCCACCCAGCCTCCAGCATGCCCACTATACGCCCTCGCTCAAAGTCCGTCAACTGCACATACGGTTCACGTCCACGCTGTCGCGGCATGCTACCAGTGTTAAAGAATGCGATGGAGCTCCGTATGCCACGGCAAACTGGCTGACACTGACGGCGGCGGTGCACAAATGGTGCGCAGCTAGCGCCATTCGACGGCCAACACCGCGGTTCCTGGTGTGTCCGCTGTACCGTGCGTGTGATCATTGCTTGTACAGCCCTCTCGCTGTGTCCGGAGCAAGTATGGTGGGTCTGACACACCGGTGTCAATGTGTTCTTTTTTCCATTGCCAGGAGTGTATCTAAAAGAAGCTTACATACGTACAGAGAGATTTGGAACGTAACTTACGCTCGTTCGACCATTTCTCGAATATTCCTCGCCAGGGTCCATGCCAGGGAGCAACGACAGAGGAAATAGAGAAGATGCAAAGAAGAGAATCGCGTTTCGTTACAGGTTCATTCAGTAAGCGCGAAGGCGTCACAGAGATGATAAACTAACTCCATTATGAAAAGCTTTAATAAAACTGGTTATGGTGGGGAAAATGTATTAACCAATCTTGGATCATATGAAATGACCGATCTCCAAAACCAGAAATCCTGTACCCTGTAGCTATAAAAATATATGAAAGTCAGTGTATATTAACAATTACTATGATGATTATGGACTTCTGAAGAAGATAAGCAACGGTAAACAATTATTTGTAATCTATTTTTGAAATGTATATTTCAAAGATTATTCTGCACAAATAGATCTATATATAATAGTATTTTCTTTGGTACCTGTTGTTAGAGGTTAATCTTTGTCTTTAGGCAATTCGTAGTACGAGTCTGAAAGCCAGGATGACGTACAAATTATGTGTGTGTTAGCATGGTGATTGACGTTGATTTTTATTGTGAAGTGAAATACTGAAAATATATTTATTCAACAACAGAATGGCCTCTGGTATTCATAATATTTTTCAAAATGGAGCCAAGCACCCTCTAGACCAATATAAAAAGTTGCATTTCAGAATGGACTACGAGCCTACAGCTTACAGCAAAGAAGAAGAATAAAAGATGAGTATTATGAAAAATCTTTATTCATATTCTACCTTTGCCACCTCTCCCTAAACTGTGTCACTGTATCAGCGTGCCAAGTGCTCTGAAAAAGTGATGAGCCACTCAAATTATTAACTTATTTCAAAATTAATAAATCGGCTTTTGGCTGTAAGAAGGTGGTGACGGTCAGACGCTGCAAGAACGGCACTCTACATCACGATGTGGGTTATTTGTTAAAGTTCCGACAGCGAACGTTCCTAGATGAGTGAACAAATATCTCGCGAAAAATCGCGAAGATAAAATTACAGAGATTCTAACCTCCACGGAGGCTTACAGGCAATTGTTCTTCCCGCTAACTGTTCAAGACTGCGACAAGAAAGTGAGGAACTAACAGTGGACACAAAAAACCCTCTGAACAAACCATAAAGTGCCTTGCGGAATATTGATTTAGATTACAGAATGCTGATTAGAAAATTTTAAAAAAGTAACTAAACAATTAATAAAACACAGAGAAAGTGAGAGGGACCTTATGAATGAGTAAGACACCAGAGACAATAGTTCTTGACTGCTGCGTTATCATCTACATCACTAATCCGCAATTCACATCCAAGTGCTTGGGCATAGCGTTCAAAGAAATACTCTTACGCAATTTCTCGACTGTCCCACTCGCTAATAGCAGGGGGAAAAATGAAGACTTCAGTATTTCAGCGCGAACTCTGACTTGTCTTTATTACGATGGTTATTTCTCACTAGATAAGTGTGAGTCAATATTCGCATTCGGAGGAGAAAGATACTGACTGAAATTTTGTGAAAACATCTCGCAACTATAAACATCAACCCTGCTCGCGCATTATATCCATGGCATTCTCCCCCCTATTTCGCGAACTACAGAACGCGCTGCCTTTATTTGGACTTTTTCAATCTCCACCGTCAATCCTATCTGATAAGGATCCCATGAAGCTCAGTAATACTACAGAAGATAACGTACAAGCGTAGAGTAGTCTCCTCAGTAATTATGTTAGATATTGCAACTGTTATGCCAGTAGAACACAAACTTTGGTTCGCCTTCACCACAAAGTTATATGTGTAACAATTCTGATTTACGTTGTTCGTAATTGTAATCTCTAGGTACATCTAACAGATTCTTTCTAGTTGTCGTGTGGAGGACCTGACACTTGTTAAGAGTTCTATACCTTATTAGGCAAAAACAAAACCCTTATGGAATCACTCTGTTATCCCATTGTCTGTCTGTTTGTCTGTTTGTTTGCCTGTCTGTTCGACTGTTAAAATGCTTTTCTCAGGAAAGAGTAGAAGTATCAAGCTAAAATTTAAGCCTCGTTCTAAGTTTTAGAGTATCCTGATGGTGTAAAAAACTGAAGCTTCAATGAAATCAAGAGACACGGCCATGTACTTCACGTAGTTTGATACTCTCAAACACACTCATCAGCACAAATAACGTACTTCCCGTTGACCTAGAATCATTAAATTTGGCAATTAGCAAGGATTCACAGTACACGTAAAATAAAAATAAAAAGAATTGTTTATTTATGGTTATATCATACGAAAATAATATTTCTTTTATCGTTTGTGAAGTTCAAACGTGAAATTAAAACATCTTCGAAAGACTTGAGATTCCTGGGACCAAAGTCTTCCCAATATTAATGCAACTAACAAGCAAAAATCGTCGATATTCTCTCTTCTCGGGATGGATGAACTGTCGACATGCATAATTAAGTTTATACGGAACTCTCTGAGCGAGAGCTCTACTCTCGCCTGGCCAGTTATATTGTTCAAGATCCGTTCTCACTTTGCGCTCCAAACAGATATCTTGCTAAACTATTTTATAATTTGTATTCATTTTCTGATGAGTTAACCAGACGGTAAATAACAGCATAATCTTTAAACAGTCTGAGAAGGCTATTCACAGTTGTCTCCGTAATTGCTCATTTAGATTACAAACAGCAGAGGGTCTATAACGATTCCGTAGGGCACGCCAGATATCACATCTGATTCACTCGTTAACTTTTACATCTATGTCTACATACATACTCCGCAAGCCCGCATACGGTGCGTGGCGGTGGGTACCCTTTACCACTTCCAGTCGTTTCCTTTCCTGTTCCACTCGCAGATAGAGCGAGGGAAAAACAACCGGCTATATCCCTCCGTATAGGCCCTAATTTATCCTAGCCTTTTTTCGTGGTCTCCACGAGATACGTATGTTTACGGCAGTAGGAACATTCTGCAGCTAACTTTAAATGTCGGTTCTCTAAAGTTTCTCTGTAGTCTTCTTAGAAATGAATATCTTCTTCCCTACAGGGATTCCCCCTTGAGTTCCCAAAGGATCTCCTTAATACTTGCATGTTGTTAAAATCTACCGGAAACAAATCTAGCAACCCCTCGTCTGAACTGATTCGATGTCTTCTTTCAATCCGACATGATACGGATCCAAAACACTCGAACAGTACTCAAGAATAGGTCGCACCAGCGTCCTATATGTGGTCTCCTTTACTCTTTCATAAAATTCTCCCGATAAACCAATGTCGGCCATTCGTTTTCCTTATCACTATCCTCATACTATCCTTCCATTTCATATCGCTTAGCAATGTTACACCCAGATATTTAAACGTCGTGTCTGTTTCTAGCAGAACACTACTAATGATGTATCCAGTCTTTAAAAGTTTGTTTTTCCTTCTTATCAGCTGTAACTTTGTAAGTAGGCTGTTTAGGTTTTCTTATTGGTAACGCCACATAGCGCTCGGTATGAAAAAATCACTGGCTGTGCCGTGTGCAGTCTGTGTTTAGTCTGCATTGTTGTCTGCCATTGTAGTGTTGGGCAGCGGCAGCTGGATGCTAACAGCGCGTAGCGTTGCGCAGTTGGAGGTGAGCCGCCAGCAGTGGTGGACGTGGGGAGAGAGATGGCGGAGTTTTGAAATTTGTAAGAATTGGTGTCATGAACTGCTATATATATTATGACTAGTGAGATAAATACATTGTTTGTTCTCTATTAAAATCTTTCATTTGCTAACTATGCCTATCAGTAGTTAGTGCCTTCAGTAGTTTGAATCTTTTATTTAGCTGGCAGTAGTGTCGCTCGCTGTATTGCAGTAGCTTGAGTAACGAAGATTTTTGTGAGGTAAGTGATTTGTGCAACGTACAGGTTAATGCTAGTCAGGGCCATTCTTTTGTAGGGATTATTGAAAGTCAGATTGCGTTGCGCTAAAAATATTGTGTGTCAGTTTAAGTACAGTCTTGAATAAATTTTTTTAAAGGGGACGTTTCAACTTACATTTTTATACATTAAGGGCCAGCTGCCATTTATCACACCAGCTAAAAATTTTGTCTAGGTAATCTTGTATCAACCTACAGTCACTTATCTTCGACACCTTCCTGTACACCACAGCATCATCAGCGAACAACTGCGGATTACTAAACACCCTGTCCGCAGTGGGTTGTAGAGTATCGTGTGAGAAAAGAGCCAGCTAGCTTTCGCACGAGGGATGCTTTCTAAAGCCGTGCTGATTCATGGACATGAGCTTTCCGGTCTCAAGGAAATTCATTATACTCGAACCCAGAATATGCTCTAGGATTCTTCAGCAAACAGACGTTACGGATATTGGTCTGTAATTGTGTGGGTCCCTTCTTTTACCTTTCTTACAGGCAGGAGTCACCTGGGATTTTTTCCAGTCGCTTGGCACTTTGCACTGTTCGAGAGATTCGGGATTCCATCCGGACCTGTTGACTTATTTGTTTTCAACTCTTTTAGTACTTCTCTAAGTCAAAGATGCTTATTACTATCTCTTTCTTATGGAACTCTTTCTAATGGTCCTGCGTGAACGATTTCTTCAACGTCGATTTTAAAACTTCGGCTGTCCTTTTGCTATCTTCTACTGCCAAACCAAACTGGTCAACGAGTGGTATAATGGAAGCCACAGACCCGCTTGGATATTTTACATACGACAAGAATTTTTTCGGTTTCTCCGTCAGATATTTAGCAAACGTATGACGGTGGTAGCTGTTATATGGATCTCGCATAGATCGTTTCACAGACGCACGAATCTCCACTAATCATTTCAATGCTAAATGATTGTAGTTCATTGTCTAAGTGGGTTGCTAACACCTAATTGTTCGCTCTTACTAGCAGAAACACTCTCCTAGCCCTCTTGACTAATTTATTAACTTTAGTAACCATAGTGGCTATGGTGACATCATGGTCACTAATCCCCGTCTCTATACTGTTGCGATCGATAAGGTCCGGCCTTTTGTAGCTATAAAGTCCAAGATACTTCCATTGCGTATGGATTGCCGGACTAGTCGCTCAGGAAAGTTTTCGGAAAACATGTTCCAAAGTGCTTCACAAGGCTGTCTGTCTGCACTCCCTGCAGTGAATCCGTACACGTCCCAGTCCATATTCGATGGGTTAAAGTCACCTCCAACTAGTACAGTATGACCTGGGTATTTATGCACAACTGACCAAAGATTGTCTTTGAATGACACTACAACTGTCCCAATGGAGTCGGGTGGTCGGTAAAAACATCCATCAGCTAATTTGGTTTCGCCGAGACCTGTTATGGATGACGAGATAACTTCACTGTCACACTCAATTTCAGTCTCAGCAGAGACAATATTTTTGTCGGGTGCAATGAACATTCCCCCTCCTACGGCGTCTAATCTGTCTTCCAAAAAACATTCCCAGACTCGCTAAATATCTCACACCTTTTTACTTTCGGATTTAGCCACCTCTCAGTCAAGGATAATTTGAGGTTGAGAACTTTCCTGAAGGGCAGTAAATTTGGGAACTTCATTACGAATACTTTGACAGTTTGATGGTATAAGTCGAATTGTCTTCAATCTGAAGGCGGTCTGATTTCCCTATATGCTTATCGACTGACGAGTGTACATGAGAGTAACTCAAACTGCCGCCTGGTCTAAAAAAACCCTACGTACACTCCAAAAATACTTTACTACCCGAGCAGCTGCTTCCATGATGTAATGAAGTTCCCTTAAATTACTACGAGCTGTGTCCTTTCTGACGGGAAATCCTAAAGCAAAACTGCGACGATGCTTCATAGACGAACTGTATGATTAGAAATGACAACTGAAAGGAGGAATCTTGCTCTGTGGAACAATTCAGTGAACCCAAGACAAAAATATGAAATTAAAAAACGTACTTTCCGTCGCACACCGAATGGTGGCTGCGACGTATAGGCGTAAAATATGGAACTTGTTTCAATCAGCAGGCCGAAGTCAGAGTAGTGAGCAGCCGTTGCACGGCATGGTGATTCCTGTAGTGCGTTTCGGAATCTGGGCCGAAATACTTGCGAGCTTTTACCAGCAACCAGATTCCATACGCGTTTTATTCGGAATGCGCTGAATTTCAGCCGTTTGAAATTCTGTAACGTGTACCCGTCCGTGCTCCTAAATACAGAACACTCACGCTCGGGTAATGACGTGCCGTCAGGCAAGGTTTCTCGACTGCCACGGGATTTAACGTACGTCATCGGTGGACACAAAGCGGGAATGTGACCGAACGTGATAGTCCATACCTTTTCAGTTTCGGCGTGGAGATGTTTTTGCGCTGGTAATTTCGTTTCTTGTTAGTTCTGTACATACCGGTGAATTTTAGCTTTAGGAGGTCTCTGTCGCGCTGGACATGAGGAGTTCTGTCTCAAACAAGGTGTGATATTTAGGTAGCGCTAGGTATATGATCTTCTTTTTTCTTTTCTTATGAAAAGTAGGAAGTGTCGGGAAAATAAAAGAAATGTGCCAACTTTAAATTACACCGTCCGTCCAAAAATTTCGGAGACTTACTTCATTCCTGGCATACCAGTGACGTCATCGTAGTAACCAAGGTCGCAACGTGAAGTTTCAACTGTAAACAACGAAAGTGCTTTGACAACTCACCTGTAAGCATGCAAAGTAGTGAACGTGCAGCCGAAGTGTGTCAGCGTTGTTGTGTCAGAAATCTTAATACAAAAGCATCTCTGAATCAAGTGTTTACGACATTCTCCAGAATGTTTTGAAGAAGAGAAGAGTGTGTGCATAGTTTGTACCGCACATCTCGACTACCGACCAATAACTTCGATGCTTGGGCGCCTGCCTGTTTAGACTGATGAAACAAACGCTATGACCACCTGCTTAATACGTTGTTTGTCAGTCTTTGGGATGAAATAGGTCACCTGTTTTGAATATCAGAGATCTGAAAGTTTATTGGTAGGATTATGGAGGTGTGTAGCATTAGATATCTACGCACAGGTCATGTAATTCGCGTAAATAAAGTGCCGCTGATTTGCGTAAGTGCTTATGGCGCCAAGTAGCGATTCCGATGGTTTCTATAAGATTTACATCAGGCGACTTTGGTAGCGCGAGATATGGGCGTTTCAGTCTCCGAGACACAGACAGTTACACTGCTGAAAATTGACGTCGCTGTAAGGGAAGACATAATGCGTGGAGGGATGCAGGTGGATCGCACCGTGTGTTCGATTGCTACCATAGATCCCATGCAAGCGCACGAGAATGTCTTCCGTAGCATAATACTTCTCCCACCAGCCTGCATCCGTGGCGCACTCCACGTTTCGAGTCCCCGTTCACATCGATGACCGCGTTCGTGGAGACGACCATCGACCTAGTGTAGCAAACATGTGAATCATCCAAAGAGCCGACACGTACCCATTGATCGACGCAAGAATCCCCATTGTCTCGTGTCCACTGCAATCGTAATTGACGATGTCGTTAAGTCAACGTGTGAAATCGTGTGGGTGGCCTGCTGAAGAGCTCCATGTTCGGCAAAGTATGATGAACGCTTAGCTTCGAAACAAATGTCCGTGCAAAAGCAACGTGCTCTATGAGCATAAATGCCACAGATCACCGTCTATCCTACTTTATAGAGCAAACAAGCCTCCGAACTCCACTTTCTGTGAGGATTCGTGGACATCCAACCATTTAGCGCCTAGTGGTAGTTTCACAGCCCTTGCACCTCTTTCCGTAGATGATCACGACAGTAGCACGTGAACACTCGACCAACTCCGCCGTTTTCGAGATATTCGTTCACAGGTTTTACGTAATAATAATCTGTCCTTTGAAAAAGTCGCTTATCTCAGCGGATTTCTCCATTTGCAGGTCAATTTTCGCTAGTGCGATCCCCCATCCGTCTCTGTTACGGCTACATAATTTACATGGCGCGTCACGTGCACGCAACGTCACCAGGCGGCATCCAACATCGCGATGGGCAATGGTCATAACGTTTTGTCTTACCAGTGCGGGCAGTTTTCTTCTGGAAAAATAACGTCACTGGTTACGAGGCTTGGTGTCGTCAGTACCAATCTATCACAAAACGACAAAATGCAGAATTGTTCTCTGATGGTACGCCAGTGACAAAGAACGGTGAATGTGACGCACAAGTTGATCAAAATCCGAAAGAAGGACTTCTCTGGCAGTTTGACATGGTTCTTTGAATGTTGAGTCTGTTGTACTCAAGGGGATGGAGGGGCTGCCAACGTATGACACCTGAAGTACTATACACTACTGGCCATTAAAAATCCTACCAAGTAGAAATGCAGACGATAAACGGGTATTCATTGGACAAATGTATTAGAACTGACATGTGATTACATTTTCAGGCAATTTGGGTGCATAGATAATGAGCAATCAGTACCCAGGACAACCACCTCTGGCCTTCATACACCTGGACGTTGAGTCAAACAGAGCTTGGATGGCATGTATAGGTACAGCTGCAGATGCAGCTTCAACACGATACCACAGTTCATCAAGAGTAGTGACTGGCGTATTGTGACGAGCCAGTTGCTCGCTACCATTGGCCAGACATTTTCAATTGGTGAGAGATCTAGGGAATTTGTGGCCAGGGCAGCAGTCGAACATTTTCTGTAACCAGAAAGGCCCCTACAGCAACATGCGGTAATGCATCATCCTGCTGAAATGTAGGGTTTCGCAGGGATCGAATGAAGGGTAGAGCCACGGGTCGAAACACACCTGAAATGTAGCGTCCACTGTTAAAAGTGGCGTCAATGTGAACAAGAGGTGACCGAGACGTGTAACCAATGGCACCCCATACTATAACGCCGGGTGGTACGCCAGTATGGCGATGACGAATACACGCTTCCGATGTGCGTTCGCCGCGATGTCGCCTAACACGGATGCGACCATCATGATGCTGTATACAGAACCTTGATTCATCCGAAAAAATGACGTTTTGCCATTAGTGTACCCAGGTTCGTCGTTGAGTACACCATCGCAGGCGCTCCTGTCTGTGATGCAGAGTCATGGGTAACCGCAACCATGGTCTCCGAGCTGATCGTCCATGGTGCTGCAAACGTCGTCGAACTGTTCGTGCAGATGGTAGTTGTCTTGCAAACGTCTCCATTTGTTGACTCAGGGATCAAGACGTGGCTGAACGATCCGTTACAGCCATGTGGATAAGATGCCTGTCATCTCGACTGCTAGTGATACGAAGCCGTTGGGATCCAGCACGGCGTTCCGTATTACGATCTTGAACCCACCGGTTCCATATTCTGCTAACACTCATTGGATCTCGACCAACGCGAGCAGCAATGTCGCGATACGACAAACCGAAATCGCGACAGGCTACAATCCGACCTTTCTCAAAGTCGGAAACGAGGCATCACAACAACGTTTCACCAGGCAACGCCGGTCAACAGCTGTTTGTGTATGTGAAATCGGTTGGAAACTTTCCTCATGTCAGCATGTTGTAGGTGTCACCATCAGCGCCAACCTTGTGTCAATGCTCTGAAAAGCTAATCATTTACGTATTATAGCTTCTTCTTCCTTTCGGTTAAATTTCGCGTCTGTAGCACGTCATCTTGGTGGTGTAGCAGTTTAATGGCCAGTAGTGTGCTTATGTTGAAATTTCACGAATTGGGGCACAAGTATTTATGACGTACAAGATGCTTTCGAGAATGCTGAAGAGAATGAACGTATGAACAGTTGTTGTAGTGTACAATATTTATGCTGGATATTAGCAATATGAATCCGGTGATGCCGAAGGGCTGAGGATAACACGGCGGTTAGTACCGCTGGGCCTTTAAAGCCTGTTCGGACGCGTTTTATTATTAATGATTAGAATGAATCGACTTTTTGTACGCTATTATTCTGTACGTGTTTTGTCTAAACAGAATGACTGTTGGTTAAATCTACAGATGTAAATGTGTATGTTGGAACCCATTTGCGTGTTAGTGCTCTAATGGACGTGTATTTTCATATTCTTCCTGTTTCTGTAAAGCGTAACTTAGGCGGACGATAATCGTTCACAAAATGAAAGGGAATAACATCTATTAGTGCTTGAGTTACAGAAATGTTGGATTGCTGCTTAAGTACGTAGCGTTTCTCTGTAAGCCTAATAAACACAACAGAGACTTTAGTCATCAACAATATGTTTCCTTCACTACGTACAACAGTCTGTAACTTTATGGTTTACATTACTCAAGTTCCTTCTGACGACAGATCATTACTAAGTAGTTCCTTTATGCTCTGAATACTTGCCCTCAAGCGTTTCCACGTGACCAGTTACGAGGCTTAAGGAGAAAACTGCCGCCCAGTTGGACTCGTCCCGCCGGCGGTAAGTGCATGCACTGCTTGGAAGACAACATTGAGGGCTCTGCTCTCGAAGCTGGTGCAGCGGTATTTAAAGCCCCCAGAAAAGCATTTCTGCCCTAACGGCCGCTCCCCTCGCTCTCTGTCATGGCGCCATAACCGTTCTCAGGACTTATATACTTGCCTATTAAGGTGGCGTCCATTGAGATAGTTTCGGGAAAAGCATAAAATCTTATGCCGTTCAGACGGCGATTTGTGCCAAGCAGAACTGGCAACAGAAAATACTCATGAGGCTTTACCGCCCCTCCTTCACATCCCCAGATTCTCGTCTGAACCTCCCTCCTCACACTCCAGTCCTCACAGCTCCTCTTTGCATTTCAGGGACGTCATGAGCACGTAATGTATTGAGAGAACATTTTGTAGTACTGAAAATTATTAACGCGGAAATATGAATATCTGATTCTAGAGAAAGCGTCGAATATATGTAAGAACATATTTTTCATAACTCTCGAAAACCTCGTGATCTTACAGTGAATGAGGCCGTTACACAGAAAGTACGATAAAAGTGCTTCTAATTTGAACTTGGCAGCTACAACGACATACTTAAAGGGGGCAATTTTCCTGTGCAGAATGTTCTTTTATTTTGGAATAAACGCTATATCTCAGTATTCATCAATTACCTATTTTGACTTGCTCGTGTAGCGTAACAGGCAGCGCGTTACCATGGATGACTAGGTGATGAGAGAGACCCGTGTAGAATCCGCACCGTATGAAGAAACGTAAGCTGGTTCAGCAGCGAGACTGAACGAACTTTCAGCCTGCGGCAGGCGCGCTTAAGATTTTTGAGTCAGTGGGCGCGTGCCACCCTCAGTCCCGCCTAAATTTAAATACATAAAAAAGAAGTTTTTTAATTTTTTGGTGGAATTAACTATTTATAGTTTATAACGTCATTCTTAACAGAAACTATTAATATGATCTGTATACATA
The DNA here is from genome assembly GCF_023897955.1 of Schistocerca gregaria. Taxonomy (NCBI): domain Eukaryota; kingdom Metazoa; phylum Arthropoda; class Insecta; order Orthoptera; family Acrididae; genus Schistocerca; species Schistocerca gregaria. The sequence continues at coordinate 424,558,417 of NC_064923.1, forward strand.
CACTCCTGGAAATTGAAATATGAACACCCTGAATTCATTGTCCCAGGAAGGGGAAACTTTATTGACACATTCCTGGGGTCCGATACATCACATGATGACACTGACAGAACCACAGGCACATAGACACAGGCAACAGAGCATGCACAATGTCGGCACTAGTACAGTGTATATCCACCTTTCGCAGAAATGCAGGCTACTATTCTCCCATGGAGACGATCGTAGTGATGCTGGATGTAGTCCTGTGGAACGGCTTGCCATGCCATTTCCACCTGGCGCCTCAGTTGGACCAGCGTTCGTGCTGGACGTGCAGACCGCGTGAGACGACGCTTCATCCAGTCCCAAACATGCTCAATGGGGGACAGATCCGGAGATCTTGCTGGCCAGGGTAGTTGACTTACACTTTCTAGAGCACGTTGGGTGGCACGGGATACATGCGGACGTGCATTGTCCTGTTGGAACAGCAAGTTCCCTTGCCGGTCTAGGAATGGTAGAACGATGGGTTCGATGACGGTTTGGATGTACCGTGCACTATTCAGTGTCCCCTCGACGATCACCAGAGATGTACGGCCAGTGTAGGAGATCGCTCCCCACACCATGATGCCTGGTGTTGGCCCTGTGTGCCTCGGTCGTATGCAGTCCTGATTGTGGCGCTCACCTGCACGGCGCCAAACACGCATACGACCATCATTGGCACCAAGGCAGAAGCGACTCTCATCGCTGAAGACGACACGTCTCCATTCGTCCCTCCATTCACGCCTGTCGCGACACCACTGGAGAGGGGCTGCACGATGTTGGGGCGTGAGCGGAAGACGGCCTAACGGTGTGCGGGACCGTAGCCCAGCTTCATGGAGACGGTTGCGAATGGTCCTCGCCGATACCCCAGGAGCAACAGTGTCCCTAATTTGCTGGGAAGTGGCGGTGCGGTCACCTACGGCACTGCGTAGGATCCTACGGTCTTGGCGTGCATCCGTGCGTCGCTGCGGTCCGGTCCCAGGTCAACGGGCACTTGCACCTTCCGCCGACCACTGGCGACAACATCGATGTACTGTGGAGACCTCACGCCCCACGTGTTGTGCAATTCGGCGGTACGTCCACCCGGCCTCCCGCATGCCCACTATACGCCCTCGCTCAAAGTCCGTCAACTGCACATACGGTTCACGTCCACGCTGTCGCGGCATGCTACCAGTGTTAAAGACTGCGATGGAGTTCCGTATGCCACGGCAAACTGTCTGACACTGACGGCGGCGGTGCACTAATGCTAGCGCCATTCGACGGCCAACACCGCGGTTCCTGGTGTGTCCGCTGTGCCGTGCGTGTGATCATTGCTTCTACAGCCCTCTCGCAGTGTCCGGAGTAAGTATGGTGGGTCTGACACACCGGTGTCAATGTGTTCTTTTTTCCATTTCCAGGAGTGTATATCCAAGGTGCACGGGAAAATTAAAGTTGTTATATCCTAAGCGCTACTTTAATAACAAATTATAAATAAATTATAGCCACAGATATGATTCGATTGTTTACCACTGTTAAAGCAAGTTTTACAAAAACAAGTAATATGTATAAAAAACTTTGTAGTGATAATAAAGAATAAGGCAGTCAGTAAATACATATCAAGAATCACACACTTTCTTCCTCCGGAGAAGCTCTGCAATCATTACATGTGACAACATTGTGGCAATGTTGCTTGCAAACGAATCTTTTGCAGCTATTGAAAGTGACAGTAGTTTTATTTTTTTAGCACCACAAAGATGGCACCTACCACACCTTCTTACAGTCTCATCGTGATTGGCAGGAATTGATTGATGAGGTGACAGAAATCCTTGAATATCTCGTGGTAGAGTAGAGAGCTGAGCCCTTTCTTTCAAATGGCAATGCAGCAGAGCCAAGGCCAGGTTTTTTTAGGTAGGTTCTTCTTCTGAATCTTTTCTCTGGATTGTTTGCAGAAAAACTAGACCTGGGAATTTATCACAACAATATCCAGATAACGAAAAAACAATGCTGAGGGTCATCTTCTTGTGGTCCTTTGTGTAGACTAGGATGTACACATGTAATCCACAGTATCGACTCCACCTTTTGTTGCATTGTAGTCCAAATTTACAACACACTTGGCTGTAGCGGTGTCGATTTCAGCAGTTTTATGCACTGACGACAGGAAAAGCACAGCTTTGTTCCTTTTTGTTTGGCTCGAAACAAGACAGAAGTCATCTTGAAATCCGAAAAGACAATTTCCAATTTCTCGCGATCCGTTGGGCAAAAATTGCGGAGGAATTTCCTTTTTGTTCTGTTTCAATGTTCCAGTGAAAGTTAGCCCATTTTCTAAAACATGCTGGGCTACAGGGTAACTACTGTAGTAGTTGTCCGTAGTTACATTCCTGTGAGTTCCCTTGATTGACTCAACCAATCTCTTCTCAATATCCATTGGCTGGTTAGATACAGCATATGGTCCTGAATTCTGCCTGCCGCAGTATACTTCAAAATAAAAACTATAAAATTTCTTGCTATCGCACAATGCATACAACTTCAATCCATACTTAGCGGGCTTATTGGGCACTTACTGAACAAAACCACAACGTCCGCGAAATGGGACAAGCATTTCGTCTATGGTTGTGAACTCCCCTGGACTGTAGTTATTTCTGCAGCTGTTCAGAAATGCTGAGTCGAGATTGCGGATGGCAGCAAGTTTATCAGTTGCTAGTCGTTCTTTACCTGTAGAAGTATCGTCAAACCTGAGTGACCGGAGCAAGAACAGAAAGCGCTTGTAGCTAAATGCTACTCTTAGAATAATCACTCCTGTTCCATTTGATGCCCACAGTTCTAATACATTTGTGTGTCCTCCTTTATGTACAGCAATGAGAAACAGTGCTCCTAAAAGAGCCGTTATTTCAGAAGCAGAAGTAGTTTTGCAATCTCTAGCCCTTGAGTAATTCACAGATGATCGCTTGTTATTTATGTACTTGTTTGTGTTTCCAACGACATAATCAGCTATCTGAAGATCAAACAATTTGAAAAAACTTTTAATTTCAGTTTTAGCTTCTCTACCATTGCGTTTCGAGCCAGGTAGGACTTTGATTATATTCTTACGTTTTGGTTTCCCTGGTAGTGCTAACGGATTATTTATCCACAAAGTTTCTTAGTCCTTACCAATATAAAAATGGCAGTCATCATGTAGCATTCCTTTCACTTCATTCCCGTCAACGCATGACTGCTCACATTCGCTGGAACGATCTGCAGTTTCAATTATTTCTGTTTCCTCATCGCTGTCAGAGAAATTTGCGTAATCTTCTTCGTCAGATGATTGCAGACGAAGACGCTCAATTTCTTCTGTTGTTAGTCCTTTCCTTTTTGCGGACCTGGGAGACAATAAAATAATTCTAATACCAAAGCAATATTAATAACTAAACCAACATTCATCCACAGAGTTGTAAAACAAAGCTCCTAATCATCAAAACATTCGCCAGTGGTACGGCTACATGTACTTACTTCGCCGGGCGCGTGGGGTACGCAGTGCCGTCTCGGTGCAGTCGTCCACTTCACAGGTGAGTCACAGCTCTTATGGTGGGTATAATGACGGAGCAGTGGAGCTGTTTGGCTCGTGACTAAACAAGCGAAGCATATCTATCACCACTGTTGTGTGCTCGGCGCGCTGACGTAATTATTGAACGTAAACAAAACTGGCGGCACTGTATGCCGCCACGGGTCTGCAGCAGGGTTTAGGCGGTTTCCCACGCTCGTTAAGACAAAAAAGTTGCCTGGAAGAGTACGGTACACAAACAGTTAAAGTACAATCTCACATAGAACAAAGTTTAAACGATACACAGACAGACGGTGCTTTCACTCTTTTACATTACCTTGGCGACTCTGACGTCAGGGAAGCCATATAGCAACCAATTAAAGGAATAAAATAAAATTTTCCAAATTCTGTATAAGGGTCGCGCTTTTAATGTTTGTTCTCTGTGGTGATGCGTGTGGGTCGACTGGGATTCCGCAGTAACCGCTGCTAGCTGCCTGCCATACTTGGGAAGTCAAAACACTATTAATTTAACAAACAACTCTACGCCTTATAGGTCGTCAACGCAAAAGAATGAAATTCGGGTAATAATATTCTCTTACGGTGCTTAGAGTGCATGCAGGTGAATTTTAACCAAACAGATTCTCAAAATCAAAAAGAAATTCATACAAAAGGAGCAATCACCCAATTCACTTTTCTGATTAGTCAAAAATGTTTCTTGCAGTGACACTTGTTTTAGTACAGAACCGCCATCACAGCGAGAGTAATATAGAACCCTGTGACGATATAGTGTCACTTCATCAGACAGTTCTCGGACAAAATAAAGCAATTTAAAACTTTGAATTAGAATATTAATTTATTTATCTTCGAAATAATTTCTGAGATGAAAATAGTACCAAACACTGGACGTGGGATGAAACAATTTACATTAGTCAACAGCGTTAAATGAAAATTAATTCTGAAACAATGCTTAAACGCATGATCTACCTCAACATTATGTGGAAGGCTGCTATTTAAAAAGCAAATTATTTTTCAAAGCCTCAGAAATGCAGAAATATTGAGGATGATCGACACACGATCTCAGTGCTAAAACTTTTCTACACAGAGTAGACTCACGTCGTAAATTGAGAGCTGTGCAGATGAAAAGCAGGGCAAACGCAAAGCGCCACACTTAACAGCGGAAAAAGCGTATGGTTGGGGCCGGACGCCTCCTACAGGCTGTTTCCGTAAGAGCATGCAAAAACGTAACACGATAGAGAATGCTCCACTGAAGAACTTGAGACAGGGGCTTGGGGTCGGAGAAGCCAGCTTAAGGAGATATGGAAGTAAAATTGTCTACCGCTTTGTCTAGGAGTACTGTTTTCCAGCTTATTTACAGCTAACATGCGTACACGTTCACATTTACTGTGCTCTTTACTTACATGTACATTATGTATTCGGAGACCTGGCGGACAATGACTTACAAGTTCGTGGCGCCCTCCATCGGTAATGACGGAATTCAGTATGGTGGCGGCCTACCTTTAGCCTTGATGACAGTTTCCACTCTCGCAGGCATACGTTCAGTCAGGTGCTGGAAGGTTTCTTGCGGAATGGCAGCTCATTTATTAAGAAGTGCTACAATGTCGAGCGGTATCGATGTCAGTCGGTGAGGCATGGCACGAAGTCGGCGTTCCAAAACGTCCCAAAGGTATTCTATAGGGACAGATAACGTTCACCGGCCGCTCGACCATGAAATACAAGTTTTCTCAACTCCCGCCTGACTGCCATAGGACTTGCATTGGATCCTGATGCAGTGCTGGTCTGGATAGATGTCTGCCTATTACACATTACGACCCTCTTAAATGGTCGGCGGTCTCTGTCAGTCAACAGAACGAGGCCAGCCTGTACCCTTTTGTGCTGTACGTGTCCCTTCACGTTTCCACTTGGCTATCACATCGGAAAAAGTGGACCTAGGGATTTTAGGCGTGTGGAAATCTCGCGTACAGACGTATGACACAAGTCACAACCAATCAGCTGACCACGTTTTCGAAGTCCGTGAGTTCCGTGGAGCGCCTCATTCTGCTCCCTCACGATGAGGTGGCAGCACAATGCACCTAGTATGAAAAACGTATGTTTTTGGGGGATTCCGGATTCTTTTTATCACATATTTTACATTCTTTATTTTCTGCAAGGAAACAAGATGGTCTAGCCTGATTACCAGGAAGTCATGATGCAGGTTTTGTTTATAATACTTGTACATAAAGTGGTTCTGTGGTATCGTTTTACACTCTCCCATGACAGAAAGTGCTATAATCAACTACAGACCCATTCATTACTGACTGCTATTAAAAGACATACAATACAATGGAGCAGTACTGGTACAGTATTTCCTGGTCGCTGGATGGGACGGAGAGGTCCTATTCCGTTGCCTGTAAGGTCGCCTGACGTGAACCCTCTTGATCATTTCCTTTAGGGACATCTAAAGTAACTTGTGTAAACGGAAGTGGAATTAGTTGCCAGAATTGGAACTGCCTGTGATGCTGTTCCAAACATACCAGGAATATTTGTCAGGTTACGTCAGAATCTCTTTCACCTATGTCATACTTGCATTGAGGTTGATGACCGTCAGTTTCAGCACATTTTGTAAAATACAGTATAAATGGTACTTTTATTGAGTCAATGATGCTACTATCAATAAAAAAAGTATATAGTGATGTGATTTTATTCCTATTATCTCCTTAAGCTGGCTTCTCTAACGGCGGTTCAAGTCCTCCCTCGGGCGTGGGTGTGTGTGTTTGTCCATAGGATAATTTACGTTAAGTAGTGTGTAAGCTTAGGGACTGGCGACCTTAGCAATTAAGTCCCATAAGATTTCACACACTTTTTTTTGGCTTCTCCGATCACATGTTCCCAACCTCAAATTGTTCAGTGGAGCAACCTCTATGCCGTGTTAAATTTTTGCACATTCTTACGGAAACATCCAGTAAATTTCTGCGACAAAACCTTCTCTCGCTGTCCGGAACAGCAAACTCACAGCAACTCTCCTGAGCAGCGGCTCCTCTCGAATGTTCCACACCGTTCCTCTACGCTATCGGTAAAGGGGAGCAACTGCAAGTTTTTCCAACCGTGAATTTCTCAGGACGTTCCAAAATACAATGGAAACACACAGAAATTTCTTCACAAGCGCATGTTGTATTTGATTGAAGTTGGCACTGGGCAGGCTCCCTTGGCGCGAAATGCAGCACTTTTCCCACGCTATGTACGCTAAAATGGCAATGGCTTATTATTTGCATATGCTACTAGGAAAGTCTGTGGTACTTTCTGGCTACGCCTCAGAGACCACGTGTAGTTCCCAAAGCTTACAAAAGACGCTTTTATAGTAGTGCAGTCTGGGATAACTGTTACCTGTAGCAGCCTTCTCAAGCGGCTACAATGTCCTTAAGCGAATTCCGGAAAACCTCCCGAATATCCGCTACTCGACAAAACAATGTCTAAAGCCTGTGTCTGGATTCTCCCGCCACATTACAGCAACGGTGAATTTCAAAAGCACGAACTCGAGATTTCGTAAGCCATATTCCTCCATCCAGAACATTAAGGAAAATACAACAGCAACGAATTTATTTATTGTTCCTTAGGGACATGTGACTAACGAGTTATGTCACACCCGAAACAGTAGACCCCGCACTAGATGAGGTAAACGGTAGTGAAATGAATAAAGAAGAAGGTCAGTGTTACAAATATTAAACGGTAGAAGTACTGCCTTTATGCAGGTTTTCTCCATTTTTTTCCATTTTTCTTTTGGACTTGTCATGTTTAATACCACCCTGTTGATGCTCAAAGAGGTAACCTTTATGCAGGTTTTCTCCATTTCTTTCCATTTTACTTTTGGACTTATCATGTTTAATGCCAGCCTGTTGATGCTCAAAGAGCAAAAAACTAATGTGTTTCTTTCAAAATAAAATAATTTCTATGTAGGAAAAGACTAGATTTGAGACATTTACCTTTGTATTGACACCCATACATAAAGGAATTATTGATTCATAGACATACGTCATTATTAAAATTTTTGTAAAGTAATGGACTTTCATAACTGCACAGTCGAAAATGGTATAGCCATAATATTATTTTGCAAATTTTGCACTGTTATAATAGTATGATCATGGAAGAATAATAGCTTCTCCATTACTGGTGAATCTCGATCTTGAAGGGATAAATTTGATCATGTTGCCATTGATTCTTTTTCCTAATAAAAGGTCAAACCTTTATTTGCAGAGCTTAAGTAACTTTATTCCACGTATTGTAGACGCGATTGCTTAACATAGTGAGGTAAAGGTAAAGTTCTGCGTTCTGTTAATAGACAGGTCAGCCATACCCAAACGACCGTCATGTCATCCTTTAACAATGGCGACATAGGAAACGATACTTAGGGGCATGTGTTCAGCACACTGCTCTTCCGGTCGTCGCCGGGTTTCTTGATCTTGGAACAGCTACCAGCACGGTCGAGTAGCTTTTCAGTTGCCTTCCAGGCGAGGAAAAATCTCTGCCCGTAGTGGGAGTCGAAACCAGGTCCTTCACGTGCCAGTATGGAGGCATAGTAAACTTGCATTACGTACACTGATCATGGCCACCTACCTAATAGCTACGTTTGGGACGGATAACAGCGGCGACGCGTCGTGGCATGGAAGCAGTGAGGCCTTGGTAGGTCGCTGGAGGGAGTTGGCGCCACAGCTGCACGCACAAGTCACCTCCGTGGAGGGGAGTGATCAGCTCTGAAGCTACGTTCAATCACACCCCAGATGCGTTCGATTGGGTTCAGATCTGGCGAATTGGGGAGCCAGCGCATCGATTGGAACCCGCCACTGTGTCCCTCGAACCACTCCATCAGACTCCTGTCTTTATTACATGACGCATTAACTTATAGAAAAATTCCACTGCTATCGGAAAACATGAAAGTCATGAACAGATATCGTGGTCTGCAGGAAAGTGCAATACTCCTTGACGGTCATGGTCCCTAGCACGAGCCCCATGGATGCCCACATATATGTTCCTCGGAGCCGCCGCCAGCTTGTCTCCGATGCGTAGTGTACCTGTCAAGGAGCTGTCCTCCTGTAAGACGACAGATTCGCGCGGGATTCGTCAGACCGTGATACGCTCTGTCACTGCGCCAACGTCCACTGCCTATTGCGAAGTGCCCATTTCAGTCGTAGTTGCCGACGTCGTGATGTTGAAATTGGCACATGTACAAGTCGTCGGCTCTGGAAGCCCATCGCCAGCAGTGTTCGCTGCACTGTGTGTTCAGATACACTTGTACTGTGCCCAGAGTTAAAGTCTGACGTTAGTTCCGTCACACTTCGCCGCCTGTCGCGTTTTACCAGTCTTCCCAGACCACAACACTCAACATCTGTAATGAGGGGCGGTCAATCAGCCCCAAAACATCTGGAAGTGGTTTTGTCTTGTTGTAAAATGAAGGCTTTCACGACCGGGTGACATGGCTGTTGATATACTTTCTGGGATGTGAGGTCGTGGTCCAAGAACTTTTTCTGCTCCTGACGTTTCGTCCAGGACTGCGCTGGACTACCTCAGAGGCGCTGCTCCGTTGTCGGCAAGATTCAGCGGAGCAGCGCCTCTGAGGAATCCAGCGCAGTCCTGGACGAAACGTAAGGAGCAGAAAAAGTTCTTGGACCACGACCTCATTTCCCGGAAAGTATATCAACAGCCAGGTTTTATCTTGGTTTCGTAACATGCTGAGAGCACTCACCACAGCAGTCCTCGACTACCAGAAAAGTGCAGTTTCCGTAATGTTCGTGCCGAGTTACAACATGTATACTCAGCAACTGAATACCGTGTATGCAACACTGTACAGAACTAAACACAATATCATGATGCAGAAGTATCCGAAGTTTCTCTGCTGTACTGACGAGTGTTAACGAGTGTAGTGGTGGAGGCAGAAAAACAGCTTCATCAGAAGAAATACGTGAACTCACGTACTACAACGCCAACACACTGCCACTGAAGATACTGCAGTAAAAAAAATAAAAATAAAAAAAACGGAAATAGAATTTATTCTGTTGCACAAAATCATTTATACACTGAGTTTCAAAACATTTGCATCAATCATCTAGGGATAATAGACGGCGCCATGGGATAGAACATTTACTAGAGACAAAATGTTTACTGATGCTTCCTAGCTACGCTAAGCGTCCGTTAGTAATTGCCGGCCTGATATTTCACCGAATTAGCATGGTCTACTAACTAGATGTGGTGCACACTACCTATCCCGGTAAACTGATAGAGTCATTTTGACAAGAAAATCTTAAGCCTGAGTGCCTATAAGCAGAGAAAGAATGACGAGCTTTAATTTTGATTGGCGTAGCTCCTTTGGTGTCAACGGTCTTGCCGCGGTGGACACTTCGGATCTCGTTGGATCACCGAAGTTAAGCATTAAGCACCGTCGGACGTGGTTGACACTTGGATGGCTGACCTTCCGAGCCGCCATACGCTGTTGACCTCTAGGGGTTCAAATGGTTCAAATGGCTCTGAGCACTATGGGACTCAACTGCTGTGGTCATCAGTCCCCTAGAACTTAGAACTACTTAAACCTAACTAACCTAAGGACATCACACAGATCCATGCCCGAGGCAGGATTCGAACCTGCGACTGTAGCAGTCGCACGGTTCCGGACTGCGCTCCTAGAACCGCGAGACCACCGCGGCCGGCTGACCTCTAGGGGCACCCAGAGTCGTGATGCCAGTTGGGAAGATACTTGACCGAGTAGTAGTGGCTCCAGATCACGAAAACTGAGAACGGTCGGGAGAGCGGCGTCCAGACCCCACGCCACTCAATATCGGCATCCGATGACGCCAGTTGGCTGAAGATGACACTACGGTCTGTCTTTCAAAGTATGTTCGGGCGGAGCAGATGACTTCATTATAGGCAAGACACATTGCTTATGATGGTCACAGAGTGTCTGTGGGACCTCTCCCCCCCCCCCCCCCCGCCTCCCCCCCGCCATTCCCGCCCGCCGCTCTTGGATATAAACTATCCAAAAGGACACCTAGATTCGCTGGAAAGTGTCAGGGAAATTTTTTCTCGAATACAGGGTGTTCCACATGACATGACCTATCATCCATAGAAGTTTGATGCGAAGTCTAAAACACGTTGTATACAGGGTGACTCTCTAACTATTGCCACCTAGGATAGCTCCAAAGTATGGTAATAGCTCAAATGTTTGTGAGACAAATATTGCTGGCGACAATGGGGACCATAATATGACGTTGGTTTTTCGTTGCTAGGTAGGGTCGCGTCAGCGATATAAAAATCAAATTTATTTTCTTAAATGTTGTGCTATAGTTTGGTACTTATTATCTGGTAGCGGCTAGCGAGATAAATCCAAGGATGTGTAACATTTAAGGTCTTTGTACGTCAACGAAGGTGAAAAAAGTGGCATGAACGTCCATTCACAGAATTTGTTCCAAGTGATGACCATTGGTATCAATGCAGTGCTGAAATCTTCTTATCATGGATTGAGTAGTATTCCTTATCACTTCGGCACTTATCGAAGCACATGCTCTGACAATTCTCTCTCGTATATCGTGCAAATAACAAACATTCGCCGAAAATGGCGTATCCATCTAACGTGCCATGGACATGCAAACACTATTAGACGTTTTCGCAGTGCAACACTAATAGGAACGGTAAGACGAGTACCTTCGAATCAAGCGAATGTGAATGATGTATTCCTTCGAAGAACAAGTCGATATGATTCTCATTTACGGCGGATGACAACGAAGTACAGTGAGAGCTCTAGCTTAGGATTTATTAAGCAAGTATTTTTACTTGTGCATCTGTAATGAACGCACGTCATGATTATGCAGAACTGTGAGCTAAAATGTTCGTTATATGCCACACTCGTACAAGCAAATGATTATCTATGCTTACGTTTCACAGCATCTTGGACATGGAGGACGCAATTATCTACACAGTACTTGCCGTGACAGTACCTGCCTTCGACGTTAGGAGAAGGGCAGAACACCGCCGCAATGCCAGTATTATTAGTAAAGGCCGGTTCCCACTAGGGCTGCCGCGTGTCAAAACCGCGCGTCAGCGGCGTGGTTGCCATGGAAACGGCGTCAGCGGCACGGCGCGGCGGGCTCTGCGTCGCGGTTTGCCCATGTCGAACCGCTTCCGCTGCCGCGAGCAGCGCTCCAGGTGCGCGCCGCCAATCACAGAAGGCGCTCAGCTTGACATCAGGTACGGAACCCCGGGCCACACGAACTTTCGCCGAACCCCTGGCGCGGACGCGGCGGCAGCTATGAAATACTTATCATCCGATTCCAACGAAATTATTCGGTAGAAAAATTTGATTCTTGGGCATGTTACAGCCTGATATCTTCTCTCGATAAAGGACCGAATTTCTTTTCGATATTCGTCGTGGTTACTTGCTTTTCGCATTTACGTAAAGCTTTACACGAAATTTTAATGAGTGTGCAGAAGTAAAAACGCATTGCGTAGACTTTGCGTACAGTTCATATTAGGTAATACATTATTCCTTATGAAATTTACTCAACATATCGAAATTGTTTTTAAAGCTGAGAGCAGAACGATAGCTATCACCGTTCTCGGGATATTGAATGATATGTCGGCGTATGGGCTGTGCGGTGACCGCGCGCGGGTCGCTCTCGATGCGACCGATACTTCGTCCTGCTCGTCTTAAACCAAGTGGCTGTATCAACTGCAAATTTCGTAAGCGGTTCAAGAAATCGAAAAGAGATTTTTTTTTGGCAGACGATAACTTGTAAAATGTCAGGTATTTCGTCGCATGATAAATATCCAAAATCTGTTTATCTACCGAGATATGAAATTAACTACAGTTTTCCGGAAGGGATAGATGAATTTTTTTAAACGGCATTTAATAGCATGTGGCATGAGACGTTAAACCGAGACTAATTTACTGGTATGTCATATGATGTAATTTGCTAAGTATCTACAGCTACAGATTATTTCCTTTGGAACTAACAAACGTTTTTTTATTTATCCAGTGTACTTTATTGGTTCAAGACGCGTTTCGCCTTTTACTTTAAGGCATCTTCGGTGGAATCTACAATGATTCAGTTTTGTTTTGATATGTGATACTTGCAGATTATAAAACAGTTCACATCTTTTTTTTACGTGAATAACTGATTACTTACAGTGAATCGAGTTTTTGGCGGACATCTGCGTTTCCCCTCCCCTGGTAACATGCTGGAGGTTGAACTAAAACTTAGATTGTGGAACATAATCACATTTTCATGTTCTTTTTTTTTCTTCTGTCACTAGCTGTAGACATTTTACCGAAAACTCTGATTTGAAGTCGTAACTGCAGTGTGTTCACCTCATGTCCCTTCCTGTTTGGTTTGCTTATGTACATGTTGCCAACCTAAAGCATTATATGCTGAAAACTAATGTTTGTTTATTTCTGTTCTCCTTATATCTGTATGTGTGTGTGGCTAGCCAGTGATAGTTATAGAAAATTGGAAGTGAATGCAGTAGTTGTCAGGCAGTGGTTGAAAGATTTGGTGTTCAGCTGATTTCAGTTTTGGTTTAAATGTTTTGTGGAGGAGTGCATGGAAGAGTAAATTCACTGCTTACATTAATAGATAAAATAGTAGGACAGCAGGATACTGGCAGAAATAAAGCTGTGAGTACCGGGCGTGAGTCGTGCTTCGGTAGCTCAGATGGTAGAGCACTTGCCCGCGAAAGGCAAAGGTTCAGAGTTCGAGCCTCGGTCGGGCACACAGTTTTAATCTGCCAGGAAGTTTCATATCAGCGCACACTCCGCTGCAGAGTGAAAATCTCATTCTGGAAACATCCCCCAGGCTGTGGCTAAGCCATGTCTCCGCAATATCCTTTCTTTCAGGAGTGCTAGTTCTGCAAGGTTCGCAGGAGAGCTTCTGTAAAGTTTGGAAGGTAGGAGACGGATACTGGCAGAAGTAAAGCTGTGAGTACCGGGTGTGAGTCGTGCTTCGGTAGCTCAGATGGTAGAGCAGTTGCCCGCGAAAGGCAAAGGTCCCGAGTTCGAGTCTCGGTCGGGAACACAGTTTTAATCTGCCAGGAAGTTTCATATCAGCGCACACTCCGCTGCAGAGTGAAAATCTCATATTGGAAACATCCCCCAGGCTGTGGCTAAGCCATGTCTCCGCAATATCCTTTCTTTCAGGAGTGCTAGTTCTGCAAGGTTCGCAGGAGAGCTTCTGTAAAGTTTGGAAGGTAGGAGACGGATACTGGCAGAAGTAAAGCTGTGAGTACCGGGCGTGAGTCGTGCTTCGGTAGCTCAGATGGTAGAGCAGTTGCCCGCGAAAGGCAAAGGTCCCGAGTTCGAGTCTCGGTCGGGAACACAGTTTTAATCTGCCAGGAAGTTTCATATCAGCGCACACTCCGCTGCAGAGTGAAAATCTCATTCTGGAAACATCCCCCAGGCTGTGGCTAAGCCATGTCTCCGCAATATCCTTTCTTTCAGGAGTGCTAGTTCTGCAAGGTTCGCAGGAGAGCTTCTGTAAAGTTTGGAAGGTAGGAGACGGATACTGGCAGAAGTAAAGCTGTGAGTACCGGGTGTGAGTCGTGCTTCGGTAGCTCAGATGGTAGAGCAGTTGCCCGCGAAAGGCAAAGGTCCCGAGTTCGAGTCTCGGTCGGGAACACAGTTTTAATCTGCCAGGAAGTTTCATATCAGCGCACACTCCGCTGCAGAGTGAAAATCTCATTCTGGAAACATCCCCCAGGCTGTGGCTAAGCCATGTCTCCGCAATATCCTTTCTTTCAGGAGTGCTAGTTCTGCAAGGTTCGCAGGAGAGCTTCTGTAAAGTTTGGAAGGTAGGAGACGGATACTGGCAGAAATAAAGCTGTGAGTACCGGGTGTGAGTCGTGCTTCGGTAGCTCAGATGGTAGAGCAGTTGCCCGCGAAAGGCAAAGGTCCCGAGTTCGAGTCTCGGTCGGGAACACAGTTTTAATCTGCCAGGAAGTTTCATATCAGCGCACACTCCGCTGCAGAGTGAAAATCTCATTCTGGAAACATCCCCCAGGCTGTGGCTAAGCCATGTCTCCGCAATATCCTTTCTTTCAGGAGTGCTAGTTCTGCAAGGTTCGCAGGAGAGCTTCTGTAAAGTTTGGAAGGTAGGAGACGGATACTGGCAGAAGTAAAGCTGTGAGTACCGGGCGTGAGTCGTGCTTCGGTAGCTCAGATGGTAGAGCAGTTGCCCGCGAAAGGCAAAGGTCCCGAGTTCGAGTCTCGGTCGGGAACACAGTTTTAATCTGCCAGGAAGTTTCATATCAGCGCACACTCCGCTGCAGAGTGAAAATCTCATTCTGGAAACATCCCCCAGGCTGTGGCTAAGCCATGTCTCCGCAATATCCTTTCTTTCAGGAGTGCTAGTTCTGCAAGGTTCGCAGGAGAGCTTCTGTAAAGTTTGGAAGGTAGGAGACGGATACTGGCAGAAGTAAAGCTGTGAGTACCGGGCGTGAGTCGTGCTTCGGTAGCTCAGATGGTAGAGCACTTGCCCGCGAAAGGCAAAGGTCCCGATTTCGAGTCTCGGTCGGGCACACAGTTTTAATCTGCCAGGAAGTTTCATATCAGCGCACACTCCGCTGCAGAGTGAAAATCTCATTCTGGAAACATCCCCCAGGCTGTGGCTAAGCCATGTCTCCGCAATATACTTTCTTTCAGGAGTGCTAGTTCTGCAAGGTTCGCAGGAGAGCTTCTGTAAAGTTTGGAAGGTAGGAGACGGATACTGGCAGAAGTAAAGCTGTGAGTACCGGGCGTGAGTCGTGCTTCGGTAGCTCAGATGGTAGAGCACTTGCCCGCGAAAGGCAAAGGTCCCGAGTTCGAGTCTCTGTCGGGCACACAGTTTTAATCTGCCAGGAAGTTTCATATCAGCGCACACTCCGCTGCAGAGTGAAAATCTCATTCTAGTAGAACAGCATTTCAACAGATGATTATTATCAGAATACTATCACCCAACCCCTTTGTCCTCACTCTTTGACGCCTCATAATATGTCCTGTCAAATTACCCCTCTTGTAGTCAAAGTTGTCGAACCGCTTCCGCTGCCGCGAGCCGCGCTCTTGTACTCAAAGTTGTGCCATAATTTCCTCTTCCTCCTCTATTTCATTCAGTACCTCTTCTTTAGTTACATGATCCTCATATCTAATCTTCAGCATTCTTTTCATCACCACGTTATGAAAGCGTCCATTGTCTTCTTGACAGAACTGTTCATCGCCCACGTTTCACCTACATATAAGACTGCACTCCACACAAATACCGCACTCCACACAAATACCTTTGTAAAATAGTACCCAATCATTTATATTCGATGTAAACAAATTTTCTTTTTCAGAACGCTTTTCTTGCTATTCAGTCTTCATTTTATATCCTCTTATAACATTTCAGCTCCTCAACACCAAATTAAAACGTTCCACTTCAATTTGTTTGCACTTATAGCGATCCCAGCTTCCTCAACCAAATTAAAACGTTGCATTAGGAGGTGTCTGCTTCGTACAAAAGGTCTTGAGTTCATATTGACGACAACAAGTAATTCTTCATTACAGACGTTTATTTACAAACAGAACTGACAGTCTTCACAGACTCAACAACTGACTCTCCGAGCTAACCGCACTGCACATCCGAACTGGCAACTGGCAACTCCTAGGTGTATTAATATCTTTCCAAACAATGAGAGTCTTTGACAATGTTTTGTTTACAATACGATAGCAATTCACGACTTAAAACTAAATTAGACATTACAGAATTTTAGTACAGATTAAAGTAAGTAAAAGGATCAGTACATATAAATTCTTTCAAGCATAATTTCCAAATAGATTTTATAACATTTTCTACGAGCTTCTGGATAACCTTCACCAGATTTGTACCGATGTTTCCAGAAATATCTTGACATTTGATTCTGGATATTTCTTGAGTGATTTAGAACAACTATTTATATGTAAAATGATTTAAATCGTGTTTCAAAACGTAAATAAATCTTTTTAGCAATATTTCTTGATACAAATCGTCTTTCGAAATTAGGTTATGAAACAGTTTTCACAAGTTTTCGTATTTTTGCGATCATAATATAGAATTTCTCCATAGAAAGTTCCAGAAGTGTGCATTAAACGTTCATTTACAGACTTTCTCTTTAGCTGGTGAGTTTTTAAAAGTATCTTGTCCATATTATACGAAATAATTTAGCTCAAAACTGATAATTTATACAATTAATCAGAGCTACAGCAAACAGTGAGTCTTTCTTTTACAAAATGAAATATAATTACAAAATTGAATGAAAATAGGTTACTAACACTAATATATATTTACATTAATTCTATTTTTGTTCTTTCTGTGCAAAATGTCCTAATATTGACACAGTACAATATTTAAACATCACCAAAGTTTCCCTTTACATTTTGCATATCTGTATCGACATCCCCTAAAAGTCTACAGTATCGAATACTTCAATATGTCCCAATATGTCCTGTAATGTTACACAACCCCCCCCATCAGCACTTCCACATGAAACACAGAAGGGTTGATGTCCTTACATTACAAAACAGAAAAGTTGTACACATATCTTTGGTGACTTCTTTCTTGAAGACCGGTGATCTTCTGTCTTGAAGGTCGGTGATCTTCTTCCTTAAAGGTCTGTATACCTCAATGCCACACACTGTATTTCAGTCTCATCTTCACAGTCCGTATGGTTTCCATATACACTGCAGGCTATCACAGGCTGCAATAGCACAGTCCGCTATGAATATACAGAATACAGTGGTCAAACCCAGTTAAACATTAGCAAAAGCATTTAATAGTCGGTTGACCGGTTTTTAAGGACACAGAAATCTGAATTCTCTAAAGTCTAATTACTCAAGAAAATTTACTCTAAATAATTTCTTAAAGCTAAGAGAGGATAGACTGACAGATGGAGAAAATTGATTATATAGGATCACAGAATAAGTGTAAGATGCAATGCCAGAATACGAAAATGAAATATGACAATTGCAAAGCTAGGGGACTTAGTGCTCGCCAAACACTTAGCACAAAAAAAATGTATGCTCCCCTGAGGAATCAGATAAATACAACATAACAAAGTATACAAAAATATCCTGGTAAGATTACATATAAAAGTCTATAAACATCTATTATCTAAAATACTTTTTTACATTATTTTATACAATTTCAGTTCGGTCACGTTTCGTAGGCCAAACAGTCTGCCAGAATTTGGGTAGACAAACGGTAAGCATTCGGATGAAGATTGTCCTGAATCTTGAAAGGTCCAATGTATTTGTCAAAAAACTTTTTTAATTCACCACTGATGGCTTTAGACTTCTCTTGTGTTTTAACAAGGACCAAGTCTTCAATTTTAAATTGAGTAGGCTTCAATCTTTTGTCATGTCTACATTTCCTGTTATCACCTAGAGATTTCATGGTCTTTCTCACTATTTCCTCTCTCTCTTGAGTACTTAATGGTTTGCAGACTGGAAAATCAATGAAATCACTAATTGGATGTGGTGGTTTGCTATTATACTGTATTTCATAAGGCGAAAACCCTGTTGAGTAATGTTGTAGGCTGTTCACAACATCTTCGAATTTCTCAACATAGTCAATCCAACTAGCATGATCAGTATTGCAGTAGGTTCTAAAGAATCGCCCAGTTTCCCTCATGTATCTCTCCAAAGGGTTTCCTGACAGATGATAAGCTGAAATAAGAATGTGACTTATATTTTCATCTTCAACAAAAGCTTTCCATACTCCAGAAGTAAATTGAGTCCCATTGTCTGATAAGATTTTCTGAGGTTTTCCAACCCTGCCAAAATAGTCTCCTCTGATTTTTGAAATAATGCTCTTACTGTTTGCCTTGCGAAGAGGGTATAACTTAATGAATTTTGAAAAAAACATCAACCATAACAAAAATGTAGCAATAGCCTCCTCTGGTCTTCGGTAATGGTCTATATATGTCGACAGCGCTAACTCGTGTTGTTCTTTTGGTAAGATGTTTTGCATCAATCCTCGACAAGTTTGGTTGGATACTTTTACTCTTTGGCACTTGTCACAACCCGTCAAAATTTTTCTAACCCTCCTGGCTATTTTGTTAAAGTACACATTTTCTTGGATTTTCTGGATATAATTTTGAATCCCACAATGACCAAAACTTTCATGAATGTACTTGATGAGTACATTGATGTACTGATCAGGCCAAAATAATTTCCATACATCGCTATCTACACTGTTTCTCTTGAATAGAATCCCCTTGTAGATTTTGTAATAATCTTCCACTTTTTCATGTCCCTTTTTCCCTAAATAACTTTTGACCAGTTTACAGTTCTCATCGTGGTTCTGATTCCGTCGGATGTCATTACAAATGTCTCTGATTTCTTGTTCATTGTCCACCCCTCTTAAATACATAATTTTGAATTCTTTTTTACATTCCCCACTGTCATCTTCAAAGTCACCCCCCACAGGTAGTCTAGATAAAGCATCAGCAACTACATTATCGGGTCCTCTAAGATATTTTATTGAGTAATTAAATTGTTGTAACAAGAGTGCCCACCTGGTAATCCTTCCATGATGCAACCTACATTCTTGAATATAAATTAATGCCTTATGGTCTGTGTAGACAACTATCTGGTTTCTCAATAAATAATTTCTGAATTTAGAAAATGCCCAGTAAATGGCCAAAAGCTCTTTCTCGGTAACAGTGTATTGCCTCTCATGTTTTGTCAAGGTTCGACTAGCAAAAGCCATAGACCTGTGTTCTATTTTCCCATTTATATTTACTTCTTGGAAAAGGTGAGCACCTAGGCCATAATCACTACTATCTGCCATAATACAAAAAGGTAAACTTAAAATCAGGACGGTACAAAATTTGACTGTTACATAACTGTGTTTTTATTTCTTCAAAAGCAGCTTCACATTACTGATCCCAAACCCACATTGCGTTTTTCTTCAGCAATCTGTTAAGACTTGAAGCATTTAGAGGTTGGGTACTAATGAACTTTCTGTAGTAACCGCACATCCCGAAAAATGACTTTAGTTGTTTCTTGGTTTTTGGAATTGGGAATTTTGCAATTGCCTCGAGTTTTTCAGGATCTGGCAAAATACCTTCCTCAGAAATACTGTGCCCCAGAAACTTCAATTTTATCATACCAAACTTACATTTAGATAATTTAAGTGACATTCCACCTTTCCTTAATTTATTGCAAACCTCCCTCAAAGTATTAACATGTTCTTCCCAAGTTTCTCCAGTGATCAAAATGTCATCTACATACACAGTTAATTTTGATAAAAGACCTTTTCCCAAAACAAAGTCAAGTGCTCTAATGAATTCGGCTACTAAGACATTCAGCCCAAATGGTACCACACAATACTGGTAACATCTTCCCCCATACAAAAAGGCAGTATACTTTCTGGAATCATTTTCTAATTCTACTTGGTGACATCCTGATGTGAGATCTAAACTGGTCATGTATTTCATTCTTTCAAATTTATGAAGTAATTCGTCTATATTCTCGGGATGATCGGTCTCTCTTTCCAGATACTTATTTAGGTGTCTTGAATCTAGTACAAGCCTGACACTGCCATCACGTTTTGCAACCACTACCAAAGGATTATTGTATTGGCTCTTACTTCTCTCAATAATGTCCCAGTCTTCCATCTTTTGAAGTTCCTTTTCTACATGTTTTCTCTTTGCAATGGGTACACTATAAGGTTTTATAAAGAATGGCTCATGTGGTTTTAATCTGAGTTTACATTGATAATTCTTTACTCTGCCAGGTCTGTCATCAAAAACATCACAGTAATTCCACAATAATCTTTCTAACGCTACCTTCTGTTCTTGGTTCAAATTATCTGATTCCCGTAATTTTTCTTGAACTATATCCCCATATTCTCCATCATCATAATCCTCAGTAATTTCCTCTACACAATAACCACTGTCTTTAGAAAATGTAACGTCCCTAATTTCAATTCCCTTATCAGCACAGTTTTGAACCGACATGTCAGTACTGGAACATACTCTCGTCTTAGGATCAATAAAGGTAAACAAAATCTTTTCGCAATCAAATGCTGCATTAGCTTTTAATATCCAATCCATACCCAACAGTACATTCTCATTTAGGTCACTTATTACAAGACATCCATGAGTAAACTGTACATCATTTATACTGAAGGACAACAACACCTGTCTATTAACAATTTTGCTCAGTTTGCCGGTAATGCCTCTAATTTTTATTAAACAACTGGTAATTCAACAAAGGCAGGATCATGCTTAATTATATCTCTTAATTTGCTTGAAATGGCACTAATTGGACTCCCTGTGTCAATCAAACAATACCCTTCCCAACCTGCAGCTTTAATTTTTATGTATGGACTACCAATAGTGGTGTTTTCCCTTTCTTCCTGTTCTTCATACAAAAGATCTTCTGCTATCTCATCATACCTCTGTTCCATATTTAGGTTTTCTTTATTAGGCAATACTTTCTGCAAACTTCTAGGTCTACTGGAATTTACTGGAATGTCTGGATTACTATTTACCTCACACACATCCTGACTAGTACCCTGTTTGATGATTTTATTAGGCTTAAAAGCAGAAACTGGTTCACAAATTTCCCTTAATTTGATCTTAACATCATTGTCATCACTGTAATCTTTAAATTTGTCCCAAACAGATTTCAAAATAATCTCAGATGCATCAGCACAAACAACCCCCCTGACTCCTGATGTATTACTAAGCTGAACTGGCACAATCTGATTCTCATGTGGAATGTAGTTAGAGTTCCTGGCACAACTATTCTCAACACTATTGCTTATAACATCCTCCTTAACTTCAACATAAACTATTCCATCCAATTCACCATCAAAATCTTCTAGTACATAATTACCATTAGCTGTAACATCAACATTATCATCATCATTGCCTGAGCTTACACTACAAACACTACTAGTATCACCAACATTACTCACAACACCATCTTCACCAACCACATCCACATGAATATCAGACTTTCCAGAAACTTCAGTACGAACATCATTATGACAACTTACATCTAAAACATCACCACACATAAGTTTGTACAATCCAAAATTATCAAAGTTTTCCTTACCTTTCATTTCAGCATTAGGTGCTTCTTCTTGATTATATAAATTTGCAATTATATCATCTTCTAAGCCTACTTCATCAAAGGTAGCCTGGTTCCTATTACAGGTGTTTCTAGTATTTTCTCTGATGACATTCCAAAATTTCCTGTCAAATTTAATTTTTTCATTACCTCTATCTCCATTTCGATCATAAGCATACTGTCTGTACTGGTTAGATCTCTGATTATAGTGCTGTCTGTTCCGGGTGAAATTAGCCTGATTTTGAAAATTCCTTGCCCCAAACTGACAGACTCCCAGTGGAGCATTTAGTCGTTTAAAGGCCTATGTCTGTCGTTTCCCTGCCTCGGGTTACCTTCTCTCATGTCATTACCCCAGGACCTGTTTCGATTTTCCCATTCTCTGTTTGAATTAAAGTGCTGATCATTCCTACCAAAATTTCTTCTGTCATTGCTATTATAATTATCCCTGTTGTTGTTAAAGTTTCTTCGTTCACTATTATTGTTATTATTTCCACGGTTCGGTTCCCACCCTCTGTGTGATGAACCTACAAAGTCGTTAAATCTGTTGGTTTGTTCAAAGGCTCTATCAAGTTTGTCCACATATTTCAAGAATTGTTCTATGGACTCATCTGGACCATATACTAAACCCCATTGTACTCTTTTCGGAAGTCTCCGTTTTAGTGCATCAATTTGAGTTAGCTCATCAAATGGCTTATCCAGATGCACTAATTTTTGCAACTGTTTCTCACAATAGGCTTTCATTGACCCATCAGATTCTCTGTAACTAGGACCATTCAAGAATTCACTTTTGATTCGAGCTTGCTCAGTTTCAGACCAAAATTTGGTTAGAAAACATTTTTCGAAATCTTCAAAGGACATTTCCGCGTAACAATTCTGATTGGCCCACGACAGCGCCTCACCATCAAGTAATTTCTTTACAAATTTTATCTTAACACTATCTGTCATTATGGACGTGAACTGCTCCTTGCAGAATTGCATGAAGTCTTTTGGGTGTATATTCTTGTCACTGGGATAAGTTTTAATGGGAAAATTTTCCCATACCCCATTACAACTATTACTAAAACCTTTTTGCAACATAGTTTCTTGTATTTCTACAAATTTTCTGTCTACAGTTTTTTCGACATTACCTACTCTACTACAAATTTCTGTGACCTTTTTGTCAGAATCAGATTTGAAAGATTCAATTTCGCTTTCAAAAAATCGTTTTGTCTGGTCAAATTCATTTCTCAATTGAGAATTTTCCTCATTTACAAAATCAACAACTTTTTTAAGTTTTGACTGGTTATTTGAAATATCCTTACTTAAATCAGTTTCAAGGACAGAAATTTTGCTCTCAACCGTGTCCACACGACAACTAAGTTCTTTTTGGTTTGACTCAAAAGTAATTCGCCATTCTTCGAGAACCTGATTAGTGTGAGCAATCTGTTCTGTATTTGAATTTATTTCTGATTTTAAATCACACACAGCCTTCGAAATCGACCTGTCCATCTGTTGTTGTGTCTGTTCAATTTGTTGACGTAATTCGGCACAAGAATCGTCCATCTTCGAGTTTATGTTATCCAACTTCGAGTTTAATTCTGAAAACATTTGTTTTAACATTTCCAACATTCCTACACTGTCAGAAGCACTTTCCCTAATAGGTGTACTCGCTACACCGCTGTCAATACTGAAATCTGCGTCTTTTTCCATTATTTTAGGAAGCAGGTACTTATCTTAGTGTCAGTTGGCGGTCGTTGGTGTCCGTGTTTTGCGAAATTTCTTCAATTCCAGGATGGTTTCGCTCGGTTGATTCACTCCTCTTCTTGTGACCCCAGAATCGACGTATTTACTTCTGAAGAATGACTGGTCCGTCGTATATCCTCTTCTTGTGGTCCCAAAACAGACGTATTTTCTTCTTGTGATCCCAGAAGAGGCGTATTTTATTTTGAAGCATCACTGGGTGGTCGTCATATCCTCTGCTTCCTCCACCAAATTATAACATCCCAGCTCCTCCACCAAATTATAACATTTCAGTTCCTCAACACCAAATTAAAACGTTCCACTTCAATTTGTTTGCACTTATAGCGATCCCAGCTTCCTCAACCAAATTAAAACGTTGCATTAGGAGGTGTCTGCTTCGTGCAAAAAGGTCTTGAGTTCATATTGACGACAACAAGTAATTCTTCATTACAGACGTTTATTTACAAACAGAACTGACAGACTTCACAGACTCAACAACTGACTCTCCGAGTCAACCGCACTGCACATCCGAACTGGCAACTGACAACTCCTAGGTGTATTAATATCTTTCCAAACAATGAGAGTCTTTGACAATGTTTTGTTTACAATACGATAGCAATTCACGACTTAAAACTAAATTAGACATTACAGAATTTTAGTACAGATTAAAGTAAGTAAAAGGATCAGTACATATAAATTCTTTCAAGCATAATTTCCAAATAGATTTCATAACATTTTTCTAACAGCTTCTGGATAACCTTCACCAGATTTGTACCGATGTTTCCAGAAATATCTTGACATTTGATTCTGGATATTTCTTGAGTGATTTAGAACAACTATTTATATGTAAAATGATTTAAATCGTGTTTCAAAACGTAAATAAATCTTTTTAGCAATATTTCTTGATACAAATCGTCTTTCGAAATTAGGTTATGAAACAGTTTTCACAAGTTTTCGTATTTTTGCGATCATAATATAGAATTTCTCCATAGAAAGTTCCAGAAGTGTGCATTAAACGTTCATTTACAGACTTTCTCTTTAGCTGGTGAGTTTTTAAAAGTATCTTGTCCATATTATACGAAATAATTTAGCTCAAAACTGATAATTTATACAATTAATCAGAGCTACAGCAAACAGTGAGTCTTTCTTTTACAAAATGAAATATAATTACAAAATTGAATGAAAATAGGTTACTAACACTAATATATATTTACATTAATTCTATTTTTGTTCTTTCTGTGCAAAATGTCCTAATATTGACACAGTACAATATTTAAACATCACCAAAGTTTCCCTTTACATTTTTCATATCTGTATCGACATCCCCTAAAAGTCTACAGCATCGAATACTTCAATATGTCCCAATATGTCCTGTAATGTTACACTCTACTTTTGCCTTCTTAATTACTGCTTCCCTTTCAAGTCATTGAAGTCTTAGAAATGCAGTTTGGTTTCTGTACAAGTTGTAGATAATCTTGTGGCCCTGTGTTTTATCGATGACATCTCCAGAGCTTCAAAGAATGTTTTAATTAAGATTGCCAAACATGCAAATGCTATAAACACAGTTTTGCAGTTCTTCAGTGTGTCTACTTAGCTAAGTGGTAGGATTAGTATTGCCTTGCGTGTTCAGACATCTCACAGGAATCTAACATTGTGCTTATGTTGATTTGTACAACCCTCTCTACATATTCCTTCCACTTTCTAGCCTTCTCTTATTTGCTTAGTTCTGACTTGCCAAATGAGTTTTTGACAGTTGCTTCTCCTTTGAGCGAAGTTTTCTTTGTTCTTTCTCATTTTCATTCCCCTATGTTTTGCAAGTGCAAAATCGCGTTGCAATTTTGGACTTTCTGTCAATGTCATATTTAGACATTTCTATTTCCCATGGCTTACTTTATTTGCTGCATTTTTATATTTTTCCCTCTTGTCAAATTTAATATATTATGTTTCATCTAACGATTTCTACTGTACCTTCTTCCCGTTCACATACTCTGCTGCATTCACCACTTCTTCTCTCAAAGATATACATTCGTATTACAGTGGATTCCTTCCTCTGTTTCAGTCAGTCGTTGCATTACGGTAACATTAAGATTATCGAAAAACTATGGGTTTTGACTTATTCAAGTTCCATCTCCTTAATTTGCTACCGTTTACTGTGTCTGTAGTTGTAAACTGCAGCCCGTCACCAATAAATTGTTGTATGTTTGCGTCTGCACCGGGAAATGTCTTACAATTTAAAATCTGGTTTCGAAAACTTTGTTCCAAATATGTATTATTCTTTCATGATTCTTAGCAAGGTGCTGGCGATGATTACATTGTGCTCTGTGCGAAATTCTATCAGGTGGCTTCCACTTTCATCCCTTCCCCCAAGCCTTTGTGTTCCTACTGTTTTCCTGTACCTGATACCGTATCACATTTTAAATTTTTGTCTCGCTTAACTATCTGAATAATCTCTTTTGTCGTACATTGTTTCAATGTGTTAGGAGATAGTAAACAATCATGAACGGTAGACATGAAATCTGAAAATGAGAAAACATGAATAATGAAATATGCGAAAGAGTACATCGAACAGAAAATGAAAAATTGGTATGTCTTCACCCAACTTCGTCTTTCCTTCATGTAGGTGTAGGATATAGTAATCAAACGCACCGGGCGTTTCAGTGGATCCCACCCCGTACCTCAGTGGCTGTACGTCATTGGCTACCGCTAGCGTCTGCCCCTTCCACATGGGAACGCCAATTCCTCGAGCCGCCGCGTCAAAGCGGAAAAAGCTTGCCGCTGCCGTTGCCGCGCCGCCGCGCTTTAGTGGGAACCGGCCTTAATTGTGTTTGGCCCTCGCTTGGAAGAACGGGTGGAGGCTGGGACATATACTTCTTCTTAATGAAGGAGTTAAGCAACGAAGATCCACAAGAATTTAGGACCTTCTTGAGAATGTATGTGTTTTGTGGATTGTAGATGACGGGATTCAAGCAAGTGTCACAACAATGAAGGAAACTAAAACACAACAGTGCGACTGCAAAGATGCAAAACGGTTTCCACAGCATTGAATAATTTAGTCGTCAGTGATCGCGGACGGCACGTCTGATCTGAGTCTTGCGGTTATTCTCTCACTATCCTTCCTGGCATGCTGAAATAACACAAAAGATGCAATCAAATCAAACACATGCGGTACTTTCACCAGTTAATGTGATAGGAACCCATATCAAAAGTAAAAGTATACGCACATGTACGTAAAACATAAACTCAGAATTAAACATTTGTAGAGGTACCTTATTACGGTACAACGTATCATATAGACGCCATTCCTTGCTGTACACCTCAATAAGTACGCTTGTAATTTTTTTGTTTCATTCTATTTCTACAAGAAGAAGCTATAATGAGATACGCAGATTTTCTCAGCGGCAACACAAAAAAGGAGTTTTCGTTTGTTTTATTACTGTACTTGTAAAACATTACTCGCTGAAAAATATGCAGTAGCCAAAAAGTTCTCAAGAGCTCACGCATATCACGTCTGCTGACCTCACATGAAAACAATGACAAGCAGAAAGCCGGCTCGAAACGGTGCGTTCTGAGCATGTGAGCACTCATATATTCTACTGCCCTTGCGCGGGCGGATCCTTGACAAAACAGAGTGGTTCCTATTTTTCCCCGGTGGATAGACCGTCTGCTGAAATCGCAGCTTCACCTGTTGTGCCGTCAGGTGGCAGGCCGTCTACACCTTACTTATGCGCGCTAGGTGTATCGTGTAATTTCTGCATCAGACGCGCTGACCACTCACCCACGGACGTAGTTCTCGAGAGATACCTGTTGTGTTTAGGCATCCTGCATACTCGGTTCGCTAGACAAACAACTCTTATTAATGAGTTTCATTACAACAAGGCAAATACAAATACTTAACTCCGATATATGTGCCGCAAGCAAAGGGCGACATGCAAAATAATCAGCCTTCTTCAGAGCAGACAAACGCATGTCTGTGTTACGTAGAGATTGCTAATGTGTAGGGGCTACGTTGCGTCGGATAATGAAGTGGCTAACGTTGAAGCTGCTACCGGTGTGGGCTGCCACCAGTTGGGCGCGGCGCTTATGTCCTCTTCACCTAGGGACCGCTGCTGTCGCGTTGTAGTCCTGGAGGGAGGTCGGTCATCATGCGATTGGCTGACCTCTTCTCTGTCGTTCTCGACTGGCGTGCCGGCGCTGACTTTACGCCCTAACAGCACCCTTCTATAGGAAAAGATAATTACCTGCTGTAATTCTGAAAGGGTGCACTTTTCCAGACCATCTGTCCGGAAACGCCAGATAAGGAAGAGCTCGGCAAGTCCCTGTTGAGCCGTAGTTGTGTCCGGCTCTTCGAAAAGCGCGCCATTCGGAGTGCTTTCGCTTCACGTGTAGTGTTTGCGGTGGCGCTTTCGGTTTGGCGCTCTGTTTGCATCGCTACCGCCCTCTGGTGGGTGGTGGAGCAAGTGTACGGTCGCGTTACGAACGTGGAGTACGTAATGGGCGGTGACCGAGAGAGGTGGTGGCGTGAGCGCGGGGCTGCTGTTGGGGGTCGTCAACTGCTCGCCACGTGCTTTGGCCGACCTCTAGGCTGTCAGGGGCTAAGTCTGCCTTACCTGCATGTACGTGGTGCAGGAGATGAGCGCGTGGGACCGTATGTCTTCTTATCGGCCGTTGAAACCACTGGCAGCCGTTGGCTCTGATGAGTGTTTGGAAGTGCGACGTATTCCGACGCTCGGGGGTGGAGTGTGAGAAGTTGAGTATTGTTTTTATGTAACAGTGTTAGTTATATATGAATAAGAGAAAATTTTCAAGTTCTAGTTAAGTGAATGAGTTTCTTCACCAGTGGTTTTGTTGTTTTGTTGGGGTCGTCCCACCACAGTTTCCGTTTGCCTGTCCGCGGGAATGTGGTAATTGTTTCTCGGTCGGGTTGTTTCCATTCACACCTTGACTGCGTGACTTAGGGTCGGTGTCTGTGCAGGCACCGCCCTTGCTACATCTTCTGGTTTTGCGTAACTCGCGAAGGTGGCGGCTTGTAATGGAAGTTTTGGGAATGATCTGCGTATTGTGGTTTGGGCCCCTTTACAAGTGTCACTCCCTCACCGAGCTAAGGTTTTTTTTTTTTTTTTTTTTTTTTTTTTTTTTTTTTTTTTTTTTTTTTTTTTTTTTTGGAGCTACCTTCAATCTGGAGGTTTGTGTGCTGGCTTATTCACATTTATCTTCTAACAAATATAAGTTATGTAAGAGGCAACTATTTTTGCTTAGTACGAGGTTTCTTTGGAATTGTTCCCTTTTTGATAAAACAACTTTAAAATATTCTTATTGTTAACGTCAAATCTTGCAATATCCTTTACATAGAGCTACTTTTAAAAGAGTTTTTTTACCGTTGTGTTTATAACCATACTTGCTCCGGACACTGCGAGAGGGCTGTACAAGCAATGATCACACGCAAGGCACAGCGGACACACCAGGAACCGCGGTGTTGGCCATCGAATGGCGCTAGCTGCGCAGCATTTGTGCACCGCCGCCGTCAGTGTCAGCCAGTTTGCCGTGGCATACGGAGCTCCATCGCAGTCCTTAACACTGGTAGCATGCCGCGACAGCGTGGACGTGAACCGTATGTGCAGTTGACGGACTTTGAGTGAGCGCGTATAGTGGGTATGCGGGATGCCGGGTGGACGTACCGCCGAATTGCTCAACACGTGGGACGTGAGGTCTCCACAGTACATCGATGTTGTCGCCAGTGGTCGGCGGAAGTTGCACGTGCCCGTCGACCTGGGACCGGACCGCAGCGACGCACGGATTCACGCCAAGACCGTAGGATCCTACGCAGTGCCGTAGGGGACCGCACCGCCACTTCCCAGCAAATTAGGGACACTGTTGCTCCTGGGGTATCGGCGAGGACCATTCGCAACCGTCTCCATGAAGCTGGGCTACTGTCCCGCACACCGTTAGGCCGTCTTCCGCTCACGCCCCAACATCGTGCAGCCCGCCTCCAGTGGTGTCGCGACAGGCGTGAGTGGAGGGACGAATGGAGACGTGTCGTCTTCAGCGATGAGAGTCGCTTCTGCCTTGGTGCCAATGATGGTCGTATGCGTGTTTGGCGCCGTGCAGGTGAGTGCCACAATCAGGAGTGCATACGACCGAGTCACACAGGGCCAACACCCGGCATCATGGTGTGGGGAGCGATCTCCTACACTGGCCGTACACCTCTGGTGATCGTCGAGGGGACACTGAATAGTGCACGGTACATTCAAACCGTCATCGAACCCATCGTTCTACCATTCCTAGACCGGCAAGGGAACTTGCTGTTCCAACAGGATAATGCACGTCCGCATGTATCCCGTGCCACCCAACGTGCTCTAGAAGGTGTAAGTCAACTACCCTGGCCAGCAAGATCTCCGGATCTGTCCCCCATTGAGCATGTTTGGGACTGGATGAAGCGTCGTGTCACGCGGTCTGCACGTCCAGCACGAACGCTGGTCCAACTGAGGCGCCAGGTGGAAATGGCATGCCAAGCCGTTCCACAGGACTACATCCAGCAT
The DNA here is from genome assembly GCF_023897955.1 of Schistocerca gregaria. NCBI lineage: Eukaryota > Metazoa > Arthropoda > Insecta > Orthoptera > Acrididae > Schistocerca > Schistocerca gregaria. The sequence goes on from NC_064923.1 coordinate 424,588,283, forward strand.
CTCTACGATCGTCTCCATGGGAGAATAGCAGCCTGCATTGCACTGTACTAGTGCCGACATTGTGCATGCTCTGTTGCCTGTGTCTATGTGCCTGTGGTTCTGTCAGTGTGATCATGTGATGTATCTGACCTCAGGAATGTGTCAATAAAGTTTCCCCTTCCTGGGACAATGAATTCACGGTGTTCTTATTTCAATTTCCAGGAGTGTATATCAAGTTTAAAATCTTATTACTGGGAAGTTCTTAACGCCATACCTTGCAATCTCCTTTTCATGAAGAAAATTTGTCAGCTTTTGGAAATGGTTTTTGAAATTGTCCTTTTAAAAAAGTGCCAGGCTTAAAAATTTATTATTGAGAAAGTTAAAATAAAAATGTATCTTTAGCAGTGTGTGTTATTTCACCAGCACCTCCTGGCCCCTAATTCCACGATAAAGTTTTGGAACAACATGTGTACTTGAGTTGTTGTTTGTGAACCGCCATCATTGACGGGTCACCCGGTTTAGAGAGCACTCTGAAAAACAGTGTGCACCTTTTCCAGTTGGTAACACTGTACACGAAAACTATCCATCATCTGTTATTAAAACGCTATCCCGAATTTCGGAAACCATAAACCAGTACCTGTTGCAGCGGAGGGACAGCAAAGATTAGATTTTCAGTATTTTGCATAGTTATCGACTGAACTGAAATATTCCAAACGCTTTCAGAACCACTCATTGAGAAGTGTAACCGTGTGTGAAAGATTTAACACAATTAGACAACAACAAGCGTAAAACTGCACCTGTATAAGAAAAAAAAACGGTGAATGTGTTCCTCTTTAAAAGACACTGGCAGAAAAAGAGGGAACCAGCCGCGTGAATCCTCATTCCACCCTCTTCATCAAAAATTTTGGCATGCAAGTGTATTCACGCTATTTTAACACAGAACAGTCTAAATGATTATTCCCAAATTCTCATTGTCGTCACGGCTTCAAAAGATTCAAATGGCTCTGAGTACTATGTGACTTAACATCTCAGGTCATCAGTCCCCTAGAACTTAGAACTACTTAAACCTAACTATCACACACATCCATGCCCGAGGCAGGATCCGAACCTGCGACCGTAGCGGTCGCGCGGTTCCAAACTGAAGCGACTAGAACTGCTCGGCCACAGTTACGGCTTCATAGTCAGCATCTCTGCCTCTGTCTATAGTCAAATACAGTCCGAAAATCTTGGAAGAGTGCTGCAAGGGAGGTTGCAGTATGAAATAATTCTTAAGGAAAAATTCGAAACGTTGCACCGTTTCCGAGCTATTTAGCGTTGAGGTTAGCACGTCTTTGAGCGCGCAATTTCAAGCATTTGCATGCGTTAATTTGCAGAAATGCACAGTCTTCTGTGGGTCTCTGAATTACTGTGTGTTCGGATGTTCATTACTAGTTAAAATGTGGCTCTTTCAGAAGTGATAAATTTAAGCCACATGGGCAAAAGCTATGTTGCTCTGTTTCGTTATTCTGGCAGAGATAGTGTCTCCATACTTATTCTTCATTTGGTTTCCTCAAACACAAGTCAAACGAAGAACAAGTCTGGACACACTATCTCTGCCAGCCTGCTTGAATTTGCACACCCGACGATCTGATTGGCTAACGTTAGTGCTAAATGACTCAAAAGCGGCGCAGCGTCTCTAACTTTGTCCTTAGAGATTATTTCTCAGTACAACCTTCCCTGCAGCACACTTAAACGCTTTTCAGACTGTTTCTGACCACCTTGTATTGTAAGTAGGCTGTTTATGTTATTATAGGTAACGCCACGTAGCGCTCAGTATGAAAATCCCTGACTGTGCTGTGTGCAGTCTGTGGCTAGTTTGCATTGTTGTCTGCCATTGTAGTGTTGGGCAGCTGGATGCCAACAGCGCGTAGCGTTGTGTAGTTGGAGGTGAGCGGCCAGCAGTGGTGGATGTGGGGAGAGAAATGACGTAGTTTTGAAATTTGTAAGACTGGATGTCATGAACTGATATATATATATTATGACTTTTGATGATATTAAGGTAAATACATTGTTTGTTCTCTATCAAAATCTTTCATTTGCCAACTATCCCTATCATTAGTTAGTGCCTTCCGTAGTTTGAATCTTTTATTTAGCTGGCAGTAGTGGCGCTCGCTTTATTGTAGTAGTTCGAGTAACCAAGCTTTTTGTGAGGTAAGCGATTCGTGAAACATATGGGTTAATGTTAGTCAGGGCCATTCTTTCGTAGGGATTTTTGGAAGTCAGATTGCGTTGCGCTAAAAATATTGTGTGTCAGTTTAAGCACAGTCTTGAATAATTGTTCGAAGGGGACGTTTCATATGTCGACCCTTAGCCGAAGATACCTCACTGGAATCTTCTGATTTTTTTTCTTGTAGTTTGTGTAATTAGTTCAGCTTTTGTTTATTGATAGCGCGTAATTATAGAGAGAATTTCCTTTGTAGTTGTAGTTTTTCATTATTGCACAGTAAAACATTTTTGGTATGCAAGTATTTCGCAGCTGCGCTTGCAATTAACGAGATATTATTTTCAGTGCTACGTTAATGTGTTCTCTTATTTTTACTCTTCAAATTGTGCTTTTCTGTGTTATCGTGTAAAATATTGTGACAATAATGGAATGTGAAAAACGTAATACTAGGCTCCAAAGTAAATTGAGAAATGACAGTGAAGACGAAAGCAGTGTGTTAGCGCCGCCGAGCAATGAATTAACTAATGTTCAAAGTAGTAATTTGGTAATTGTGCATATGGAAATGGAGCGGGCTGCAAATAATGGTGTAGGCAGTGAAACAATTAGTGAACAGGGAAGCATTATCGATCGATCGGTCGGCAACAGCTTGTCTCAGGAATCCGAAATGACAGCACACAATCTTGCAAATACTGTAGATTCTGGTTTTGCGTCCTCGCCGTTTTCTCAAATAAGTCAAGACAAATTTTCTGCTTTTCAAAATGCGAATATTGCTGGTTCAAATGCACTGCCGAATAGGACTGAGGAACATGTTTCAGACACCAGTGCATTGTTATTACAATTAATGCAACAAATTGGACAAAAGCTTCAAAAGTTAGACACAGTGGAACAACACTAGAGACAAACACAGCAACAGTTAAACACAATGGAACAAAATCAGAGACACACAGCTAAAACTTCAAAAGTTAGACACAATGGAACAAAAGCTTCAAAAGTTAGACTCAGTGGAACATACGCTTGAACAAACACGTGAAGATTTAACTACTGAGTTACATAAAATCGAATCGAAATGTCAAAAAGTCTGTAATGACGTAAAAACACAAATTTGTGAGCATTTCCAACCTTTTTTTCGCCGCATGAAAATACATTACAGAATCACGAAGCAGCCATAAAAGAACTGCATACTATTGTTAATGAAAATCATGAGACCTTGCTACCTAAAATTGACTCAGCTGCGTCTACCGATTCGGTTACGCAACTTGCAAAAATTCAGTAAAACTTAAAGGATACAGTAGATACGATTTCAACGCAAATGGACACTCTGAAATTTGGTTCAGAAAAAGACACTGAGGAAATAAGTACACTATCGGAGAAAGTAGCCGAACTTTCGGATCAGTTCACTAACTTATCTGCAAAGGTAGATGATGATCTGAATGACACAGAAGAGTACGAACAAATTAGGAAATTCAAACAAAATCGGAATCAAATTAATACGTAACACCAAAGAGAAATCCGGGAAGTACAAGATCAGCTAACACAGGTAATACAAGAATTACGTACTTCAGAGGACACTCGAACTCCAACACGGTAAGAGGGACATGGAAATACGGAAAAGCCACAAAATAATACCACAAGGCATTTCGGAAATTATGAAAGAAATTGGCAAGGTGCACCGAATTTTGAGATGGAACCGCCGACACGACGTAACAATGACCGATATGCTACTCGCAGACACGATGATTTTGACAAAAAGCTGTTCATTACTACACGTAAATTCAAAACATTTAAGAATTCTGGCAACGACATTCATCCACAAACGTGGCTCCATCAATTCTCTCATTGTTTTCCTTCCAACTGGTCATTAGAGCACAGATTAGAATTTATGTGTGGCTATTTAGAGAATGAACCAGCTGTAAGAATGCGATCGGTCATTCACGATTGCCACAGTGAAGGAGAATTTTATCATGCCTTCCTCTCGGCATATTGGTCTCAAGCTACACAAGACCGAGAATTGGAAATTGACACTGACAATCGCGGAACGCGGAAACAGGAACACAACAATTACAGGTCACATCCGTCGCAATTCCGCGGTGAAAGAAATAGCTGGACACGACAAGGCTATTCTCATAACACAAATCGTGACCAAAACAGACATCACCCGTATGACAACCGTTGGCAGAGTAGTAATAATTACAGGGAAATACACCTCTCCGCGGTAGTGACTATCACAGAGACAATCAGAGAAACAGACAATATGGGAACCAAAATAATTATTATCAAGGGAGACAGAATAACTGTAGACGCAATGGTCCAGCGCGCAGTTACGATGCAGAGAGAAATTCTTCACCATGTGACCGACAAGAAAGAAACTATGGAATCTACCCACATGACGACAGACTATATGATCGTAACGACAGACCTGAATTGCATCAGAAATGGCGGGATTCAAACAGGGCGGGGCCCTCTCGACAAGGTGAATTTGTAGAAGTTACGTCTCCAAATCCCAATAATCCGCACGGCAACAGAGACAATAGGCAATGACTCATACCGCTGGCAGCCACAAAACGTGACGCAGCTACCGTACCTAGTAATTATGTAAAAATGGAGGGCATTACGGACATGTTACTCCAGGAACACGACGTAAAACATAACAACATTGCATATCCTGTGATTCACATTACAGTAAAAGACGTAAAATTTACGGCAGTGCTTGACTCTGGCAGTCCCATTTCAGTAATTAGTGAAACAGCCTTTAGTAAACGCAACAAATCGAACGATTGCCCCACACTTCCGTTACGTAAGATTAAATTACAAGGTGCAATCATTAGAAAAAGTGTAGATGTACGCCAACAAACCAACTTAGAATTCTTTTGCCAAAGCCACAGCTTCTCTATGAACTTTCTTATTGTTCCATTATTGTCGACGGAAATTATATTGGGACTAGACTTTTTGAATGAATACAAAGCAATCTTAAAGTTTCACGATGCTGAAATAAGTTTAGAGAAAGGAGATAAGTCAATAGCTTTGAAATTTGAAGATTGGCTCTCAAAGTATGGCGAATAAATTAATCGGCTTTACCTCCTGTTAGACAACAGTTCGGAATTTTCTACGGAACTAGACAGTAACAGTCACTCTGCAAGTACTGACAGGGATGATATCGACGGCGCCTTTGATACTAATAAGTTAATTCAGAATAAAATTCAAACAATTGAGAATCGTAATGACACTGATAGGCAGGACCTTTTTGAGATTTTACAAGCTCATTCCACAGTTTTTACTCACAAAACAGGAACAATCAAGGGATATCAATACCAATTTCCTTTTCGTGAGCATACGAAATTTTGTTAGACCATAGGTAATTCCGGCACATTATAGCGACCGTGTTAGAACAGAAATACAATCTATGCTTGACGAGGGCATTATTGAGCCTGCAGTAAGCTCATACAGCAATCCATTACATGTTGTTGAGAAAAAAAATTGATCGATCAGGCTTGTCTTAGATTCGAGACAAATCAATACTATTATCATTCCTGAAACAGACAGGCCGCAAAAGTTGGAAGAACTTCTTCAAAATTTTAATGGTGTAAAAGTGTTGTCTTGTATTGATCTCAGATCCAGCTTTTATCAGATCGAACTTTATCCAGAATGTAGAAAATACACAGCTTTCCTTTGTTTCGGCGTTTGTTATCAATCTCGGAAATTACCTTTTGGTTTGAACATTTCTTCGACAGCATTCATTCGCGGGCTAAATTCCATATTACCTGAGTTCTTAAAACGTCACATCACCTTATGTTGTTGTTGTTGTGGTCTTCAGTCCTGAGACTGGTTTGATGCAGCTCTCCATGCTACTCTATCCTGTGCAAGTTGCTTCATCTCCCAGTACCTACTGCAACCTACATCCTTCTGAATCTGCCTAGTGTATTCATCTCTTGGTTTCCCTCTACGATTTTTACCCTCCACACTGCCCTCCAATATTAAATTGGTGATCCCTTGATGCCTCAGAACATGTCTTACCAACCGATCCCATCTTCTTCTAGTCAAATTGTGCCACAAACTTCTCTTCTCCTCAATCCTATTCAGTACTTCCTCATTAGTTATGTGATCTACCCATCTAATCTTCAGCATTCTTCTGTAGCACCACATTTCGAAAGCTTCTATTCTCTTCTTGTCCCAACTATTTATTGTCCATGTTTCACTTCCATACATAGCTACACTCCATACAAATACTTTCAGAAAAGACTTCCTGAGATTTAAATCTATATTCGATGTTAACAAATTTCTCTTCTTCAGAAACGCTTTCCTTGCCATTGCCAGTCTACATTTTATATCCTCTCTACTTCGACCATCATCAGTTATTTTGCTCCCCAAATAGCAAAACTCACCTTATATGTGGACGATAGCAGAAGCCTCATGGGAACAACACAATCGCATCCTCAACAGCGTGTTACATATTTTTGCAGAATCTGGAATTAGAGTTAACTTGGAAAAGTCTGAGTTCGGTAGGACAAAGGTTAAGTTTTTGGAACGTATTATTTGTTCTGAAGGGATTCAGCCGGATCCTGAAAAGTTAGAAGCAATCAGATCCATTCCAGTTCCATCCACAAAAAAACAAGTCCGCAGTTTTCTAGGTCTCTAAAATTTTTACCGTCGTTTTCTGAATATGCAAATTCTAGTTACACCAAAACTTTGTTTTCTCACTGGAAAAAATACTATTTGGAACTGGGACGAACAAGCACAGTTGGAATTCAATTCTTTGAAAGAAGCGTTACTTAACGCCCCAATACTGGCTCATCCAGATCTGTCACAAGATTTCTGCCTTAGCACGGATTCTTCTAAAGTCGGTCTTGGTACCCATTTATTTCAAGAAGCCACAGAAAATGACACTACTGTTCAGAAAACCATTGCTTTCGCTAGTCGAGTGCTAACAAAATCTGAAAAAAATTATTCCGTTACTGAATTAGAAGCCTTAGCTATCGTTTGGGCATATAACAAATTCCGTTTCTTTCTTTTTGGTAAGCACGTAAAAGTATACAGTGATCATCGAGCATTACAATTTCTTTCTTATGTCTTCAAAATTAAATCATGACAGGTTAAAACGTTGGGCATTGTTTCTGCAAGAATTCCACTTCACAATAGTCTACATTCGCGGCAAGGAGAACATTGTTGCGGATGCACTGTCATGCGCACCGGCTGAGCTTGAGAAAAGTAACACAGAAGACAACCTCGAGAAAAATTTCAGTATTCCTTACATTCAGAAATTCGCCTCTGAAAACTTCATCTCCACATCTTTAAAGGACATTGCTCATGAACAAGATCAAGATCCAATTTGGAAAGATATCAAAAGTAAGTGGCATGAGAAGACACACACTCAGATTCGGCATTATTATCTGCTTAGAAACAACATACTGTTCAAACGCTGCACTGTTGATGACAGGCTATGGGTACTTTGCATTCCAGACGATTTCGTTAATAAGCTCATTTGGTACATTCATTTCAGCTATGCACATTTTGGTCCACGAAAATGTTACTGCATTCTTCGAACGACTTGTTATTTTAACAATATGGAAAAGAGAATTCGAAGAGTCTTGTCTGTTTGTAAACTTTGTGAAAAGGCGAAACCATATACTATCTCCCATCGTGCTCCGTTGTTTCATATCATTCCTTCGAAATTAAAAGACTTTGCTGCTGTTGATCTCTTGGGACCGATTGTCAGAACATCTAATGGATTTTCGTACGTTCTAGTCGCTGTTGAACGTACTTCAAAATTTGTTTCTTTCACTCCGTTACGTAAAGCCACTGGACGGTCTGCATCCAACGCCTTTGTTAAAAATTTCTTACGTGAAGTTGGACACGTTAATAAAGTCATTTCAGATAACGGACCGCAATTCAGATCTGGTGTTTGGTCACGCATGCTCCGGAACCATAAAATCAAACCTGTTTTTATTTCATTGTACTCACCACATTGTAACCCGTCTGAACGGATTATGAAAGAAATCAATAAGATTTGCAGACTTTATTGTCACAGAAAGCATCAGCATTGGGACAGATATTTACACTTATTTCAAAACGTGCTGAATGAAATGCCTCATGACTCCACTGCTTTACCACATATTTTTGTACTGAAGAATGAAGAACCATCGAACAGAATCAGAGAGCTTGTACCTTTTCCGAATACAGGTAGACTTCGACACAAAGACATTATTGATTTGGCTATTAAAAATATAAATTCTGCAGCAGGCAAAAGGAGAAAACTACACGGTAAAGCAAATGCAAAAAAATTGTATATTGGTCAGAAAGTTCTCTTTAAAGCTCATTCATTATCACATAAGAAGAAACACTTGAGTCACAAATTCTTTCTAGTTTACAATGGACCTTACAGAATCCGACGTATACCACATGATAATTGCGTTGAAGTTGAAACTATGCGTACTAGGAAGAGTAAAGGTTTACACCACATTTCACATGTAAAACCGTTTATTGAAAGATAATCTGCTTTTTAACTTTCTCTTTGCCATATAACTTTTCACTTTACATTACTGGTATGCTTTGTCAGACTTAGAATCTGTTAACATGTAACAATATTTGAAGTTAAATATCCAGCAAAGAACCAAGATAACTTATTTCAACAGAAATTACGAATGCATTGTTATAGTGAACAGACGAGACAGTTACGTTATTTGTACTTTCTTTCTTGTTAGTTGCACGATTACGTAACGACTATAAGACGCACATACTTAGAACATTTACCAGTACTGCTAATGAGATTTTAATGCAACATTTTGGTTTACTTGAAAATACATTCTGGATTTAAAGGATTCTGATATACCAGATGACACAGTGGATAGTTTATGTGACAGCTACACTATTTTATCACGACGCTACTAATGAGTGACAATTTACAATGTTGCTTTTGCGGTGTTTCTCTTTTATATCTGCACAGTTTTTCTGAATTCTTCTGGAAAGTAAAACATGTTTTAGTAGTAACGTTTGTGGTATCGCTACAATGAGACAGCCTTTTCCGTAGCACAACAAGAAGTTACAGCACAGTACTTTCTTCATCACGGCAATAAGCGTAATAACTAAGATATCTATACGCAAAGCATTTCAATTTTGTTCATCATGAGGTAAGTACATTGACTTCTGCAGAACTTAGTTTTCGGAGGACGATAACTACGACACTTCCACAGAGATTATCTTGCAACAAGACGCACTGTTTAGCGCTACAGTACACGTATTTGAGTGATTAATTTTGTACTTAAAACATTTATTTTTAAAGATATTTGAAGTCTCTCCCTCTTCCTCTCTGGCCATCAAAATATCGTCTTTCTTTAGATCCCACTATTACTGTCTTCATCCATCTCTGTTTTTCTCTCACTGCTAATTTCTCTGTCCCACCTTCATCTACACCTCTTTCAATGGCACTGTCTCCTCTCTCATTTACCGCCATTGTCTCTCTGCTACTCTTTGGCTGCATAAAAAAGCGCGAATATGTTCGCATGTCGAAATTATGGGAGAGATATATCTAATGACGATTGAGGCAGCCAGTTGCCCACCTTTCTGTTGGAGTCTTTTAAACAGGAAAATATTCGCCTTTCTTGTACTCCAACAGGAGCCATTTTCGCTGGTTTCCTTCTTTTTCCACATATAGCAGGGTGTTCTCTTTATTAAAAACGAATTCTGTAGGCTAGAAAATGTCTGACAGCTTGTTTATATATTTCATTTATAAACATTTACACATATAAAGAACAAATAAGTACACATAACATGAAATTAGCACAGAATCGTTTGCTTAAGATTTTTTGGATTATTCTGCTTGTCAATCACTCTTCATCGAAAATGACCGGCGCACAATTTGTATCTGAAAAGAGTAAAAATAGTTATAGAAATATTTCACTGAATTTGCATTATTTCCAGTTTTACATAATTCTTGGCAGTCATTTGTTTTTTCAGTCATTTTGAGACCCTTCTTATCCCATTTATTATCACTGCAATAGCGCTTTGGGCATATTTGTATGGGCGTGAAGTGCACACTATAGAGAGATAGCGTTTCATAACGTGTCATTGGTGAAAAAAATGTTGACTAAAGCCACATTTTGGTGCTCAGAACCCTTGTAATGGTCATAGAACTCTTACCATGTGTTGACTACGTTAGTTAAAACTACGTTTCCGCCTCAGACATGATATTAATTGCAAAAGTACGGTAACTTTGAACCTCTGGATCTCGGCAACGGAAAATGATATCGAAGAATGTTTCAAGGTGGTCCGAGGCACTCATCTTAAAGACATTAAAAATTTCGACGATTTGCCATAAACAGAAATTATAGTAGTTATTGTCCACACAACTGATATTTTTGCTGTCTCAAAAATGATGGTTTTCCGGGGTTTTCTCAGGAATCGCCCATGAATAAATGGTAGTGTTATAAGTTTCCTAAGTTCCACCCTAGACCACAAATAATACAAAGGAACAAACCAATTTGATCAGTTTGCCTGGCGTGGAGAAAGTGTGCAATGTTTAAATTGTGACCGTGTACTGCACGATATGTACACTCTGTCTGTTCTTCCGAGAGGTATACAAATAGTCGCTAAATCAAGGATTATCCAAAACTAGACCCCTCATCTCTGTGATCAACAGAACTTCAGATATGGCTACCTGAAAGAACGCTTTTTGGAACATACTGTTACCGTGCACTGCTGTCAGAAACTCTGTGTTTGTTTTAGGGCAGCGTAACTGGCGGCGCTCAGATACACGGTCTCCATTCTCCACTATTTGCGAACGAGAGCACTTACGACTATTAATAAAGGGTACATATAATTTCAAGCCTCTAAGGAACTTTTTCTTATGAAAGCCCTCCATAAGCTGATGAAAGGAAGATGTTTATCACTTACTATATTTTCGCTTTACATACCGTTAAATTTCAGCATAAGACATGACGTTTCAATTTATTACTATTTTACTAGAAACCGTATTTGCAACAAAGTTTGGATACACTATTCATATATACCGCAGAATGTATCTGTAAACTTACATCGCTGTAGAACACATAGTTCAGGAGATGCGTGGAAAACAAGCTTTTGCTTAAAATGGAGCGCAAATTACGCAGTTTATATTCATCCAGTGTTTCATACGGTGAGCACTTAGCGACTTCCAAGCAAAATTTCAAGCCTTTCGTAAACTTTTTCTCGCATATATTCTTGAACATATATATTTAACACAGTAGCTCATTTATAATCAGGCATTAGAAGCCACTTTCTGTGTGTGAGTTACATTCTGTAAAGATTCGAGAGTTTACAGGCATCAGTTTTCTCGCTACAGTGATTATAGCTTTCTGCGGACTTACTGCAAAAGGCAAGACGATGTCATTCTGAGTTATCAATAGTTTCCATACATATTTCTACTGTAATTCAAAACTTCGTGACTGAATCAGCTGCCGTGAGCGCGAGCTACTGTTACAAACTAGGGGTACTCCGCTGCTATCAACTGAGATACACCTTTGGACAAACATGACCTATACAACTTCAGTAAGCGTAAATAAGAGTACGTAGTCCATTGATCATTGATCTACCAATCTCTAACTGTAGCAATGTACAAAATTTCTAGCGCCTGTATAAATACGCGCCTATGAGCTTAGTGCTATTAACTAACATAACTTCAAGGTGGATCATTTTAATCCGTAACTCGGGGCAGAGACAAGATATAGAAAAATGTTTTAGACAGAAGTTGTAGGTTGCAAAAAGGGTCAGGCATTGCTGCTAATGGCTGTGACATTGAACGTGATTTTCAGGGTTCAAAAATGGTTGAAATGGCTCTGAGCACTATGGGACTCAACATCTGAGGTCATCAGTCCCTTAGAACTTAGAATTACTTAAACCTAACTAACCTAAGGACATCACACACTTCCATGCCCGAGGTAGGATTCGAACATGCGACGGTAGCGGTCGCGCGGTTCCAGACTGAAGCGCCTAGAACTGCTCGGTCACTCTGGCCGGCGTTTTTCAGGGTGATTTGGAGGTTACAGTTATTTTTTTTAAAGGGGAACCGTAATGTTTGATTTAAGATTTGAGCGGGAAATTTTACATATAACGTGGTCCACCATTCAAGCTCATGGCAATGTTCAGTGAAGGTCCAATAAGCAAATATGTTTTTAGTTCTGGTGACGGTTAGCTCAGAACAGGAGAAGGATACAGAAAAATATGTTAGATACATGTCGGAAGGGACATAAGGGATCACGTACTATCACCAGTAACTATCGAAGGTCATTCGAAGGTTGAGTTTTGTTTCAAGAAAATCCCTATTTGTGATGTCAGAGCGAAGACAAATTTGAACTTAAAGCTTAATTAAACGATTTACTTGCTTTACTTAACGTGTAAATACATCTCAACGCATGACTGTTATTTTGACATTTGAGAGAGAGAACAAACATAGATAAAATGTAGATAATTGATTTACAAGTCGTATAACGAGCCCCCTCGCCTCTCCTTCCTCGGTATGTCCCTTCCATTTTGTATTTTGCAGTATGTCTCCTCTATTCCGAACCAATCCCTACTAAAACTAAAAACACATTTTCTTATTTGACCTTCATTGAACCTTCTCATGACCCTGAAAAATGTATCATTTTATGTCTAAAATTTGCAGCTCTTTTGAAAACTTAAATCAGATTTAGTATTCTGATTTAAAAAATTACTTTAACCTCCAAATCATCTTGAAAATCATGTTCAAGGCTACGACTATCTTTGCCACCTACAACTTTTATCCAAGCATTTTTCGCAGCCCCTTCTCTCCCGAGTTATTCCCCATTATGGATTAAAATGGCGCTCCCTTTATTTCAGTTTTTTATAACAGTGCAAACAACAATTGAACACGCAAAGAGCTGTGGGTCCGTATTTTACATCTGTTCGTTTTCCGACACGGTAAATGTTAGTTTTGCTCCGTATACACACAGAAACGTTTTCCTGTTTTGTTATGTAGATTGTAAAACAGCGGTTATGCTGTGTTCCACACTACTATTAGCTTAACTTTTGAAGTACTATTTAACTGTCGACAACAAACATTCGTGGTGTATATTATCAGAAGTCTGTGCAGATGTAGGTCGTTGAAGCAATCATGTTTCAATGCTGTCACCATTCTGTTCCAAATCAATTTACTCTTCTTTCGACAACGTAGAGAGCATGTTCAACACTATCTTTCGGTAAAAAATATAAGAACATTGCAAGTCACTCGTCTCTGTTGCTCTTTGTGGTATAATAGGAAGGTTCGCCACCGATTTATCTGTATATTGGTATGTGGTGCCTTGACTGCTGAAGTCGATTGTTGTCGCTCTAGAAAACTATGGGAGCATTTTGGAATTGGATGTACAAGTTCTTTCCGCTCACTCTAGGACTTCCGAACTCCTTACTGGTAGATTTAGAGGGATATTAGATTTGTAGTGTAGTCGTGGTCAGTAGCCATTATTTTAAAAATCTGCTTTCTTAATCGAAATGCAATCTTCAAAGCATGTCTGTGGTGTCCACTTATCAGGATGTTATAATAAAGAAATGTCGGAGAAAAGAGGTGTTAACAGAAGTTCAGTTTTACACAAAGAAAAATATTACACATAACTTCAGTATAACACTTTAAGTCCACGTTATGTGCATTCACATCAGTTCCTGTTACCCTTGAGATGTAAACTGGACCCAAGAAAGTTAACAAGTAGTTATTCACCTTTTATGAGTAACTTAGACTTAAGTGTAGTGTTTACCAACAAGTAAAGGAAACTAAACTAATTTTGTAATATGAGGAAAATGCAAACGAGTCTTACGTAGTACTGTCGGCGGCGATGTTATGAAATCCAAAGAGTGGGCCAAAGTCTTTCGAGCTGAGTATAGCTACACTATTCGATTCAAGGTTTCTGGGCAAATATTACTGGACACTAACATGGGATGTGCGCACTCTTCCCCTTTATGGCAGCCTGAACACTACTAGGGACTGTTGCCAATGATCTCTCTCAAAGTCTATGAGGAATTGAAGCCCACTCTTCCGCAGGAGCGTAGACCAGAGAAGATAGTGATGTTCGGCGCTGGGGTCTGGAGCGAGCTTGAAGTTCTAACTCATCCGTAAGGTGTTCCACTGGTTTGAGATTCTTTTCAGAAATTTTACTGCCCTCGAACCATTCCAACATACATAATGCTTTATGTCGGTGCATTACCTTGATGATACAAAGCATATCTCAGAACAGTTTTCCAATACTATGGAGTGCACATTGTTGTAAAACGCCTTTGCACCCTTACGCATTTATAGTTTCCTTAATTGCAGTAAGAGGTCCAAAATGTAACCATGTAAAGCATCCCCATACCATAACACTACCTCCTCTTTACCTCACTTTTGGCACTACACAAGACGGCAGTTAATGTTCTCTGGGAGTTCACCCAACACAAACCCTTCCACCGTTTGCCATAGTGTTATCACTGTTCATCATTCTATATTACTCGCTCCCAGTCATCAACAGTCCACTGTCGTCGCTCTTTACATTACCACAAGCGCCACATAGAAATGTTGTACCCCACTCCCTTTGACTCGCGATGTCCAATCACTAAGTTGACTGGTAGAACTTTGAAACTTACGAGTGATTCATTTCTCTGATTACATGGGATTTCTTAGTACCACCTTTCGCAGTGCCCGACGGTCCCTGTTCTTCAGTAGATGAGGTCTGTATGATCTTGGTTTTCTTGTGATTGTTCCCTCACGTTTCTACTTCACAGTCACATCACCAACCGTCGACTGGAGCAGCTATAGAGGAGTTGAAAGGTATGTGATGGATTTGTTACACAGATGACACATGACGACTAGTACACGTTCGAAGTCACTGATCTCCACTGACCCACTCTACTGTTACTGCTTCTCTGCTAACAACACAGCTCTCCCCGCCTCCTTTTATATTGGCGGGTCCGCTTCTCGTGACATGGAACGATCAATTCCACATCCATGATGGTGTCCGAATATTTTTGATCAGATACTGTAGATGGCTCAGAAGACGATTTACATAATTTTCATTTATGCAGAAGCTACAGAAATAAAAAGGAACACGGCCAGCGACGCTCGTGTGAAAGGAAGCGACTCCTATTCGGGCAGCAGTAGTAGAAATTTTCGTCCCCACTATTTACTCGCGATGCGGGGGTGACGTTCAAGCGTCATCTGTGTATATCCATCATATCATGAAACAACACTCAGGACCCTCAACAGCAAGGTTATTGGTGCCCTCAGTAGGAACTGCAGCTGACAAGAACTAAATTGGGAGACTGAGATTCAATTATGCACAACAAATAACTGAGGGTGTTGGAGTTTTCTACTCTGTGAGGAAGGTGTTGGTGCGGAAAAGTAAGTTAGAAACCTGACAGCTCAGAAAAGGAAAACCAGACAGTCGATACCATATGTTACATTAATTGGTAGTTCAAAAATGTTTTGTTGTGAAAGAACGCTATCATATAAAATCTAGGAAATGTAGTAAAGGAAAATGTTTCGTAGTCAATAAAACCTGATGTCGTCCATGTTGGACTATTGTTACGCCCTGCCACTGTCTGTGCCAATTAAAGATAAATTAAAATAATTTTGTGTGTCAGAGACTTTTTTATTTAATCCCACAACGTATTTCAAGGGCTTTCATCCACATATTCGTGAGGACCAGTTGGCTACATTCCATTTTTGTTTGATGTGTGTAGCCTCTTGTCTGTTTTGAGATTCGTTTCGCTACAAATAAGACAGAATCGACACTTGTTAATGTGATATGGCACAAGGATTACAAATTTTAAACAGTAAGAAAGCTACTTACAAAACGTTACGGCAGAAATAACCCTCAAGTTCGTTATGAATTTAGATTTTCATCGTTAGATGTTACTCAAATAGGAAAATTAACATAAGTACACATGATGAGACAGTTACACAGCGTTCATTACTAGCTTACATTGCGAATCAAAAAAATTAAGGTAACAAATAAATAATTGTTTATTTCTTTACGATTTTTTAGCTTAAGTACATTACTATTGCAACAAATAAAATATGAAAAATGCTATAAGAGTGTTATTCTTTATTCCTCATGTTTCATTTTTTGCAATAATAATATTCTCAAGCAAAATCGTTGTAAAGGAACAAAAAATTATATTCTTGTTATCTGTATTTTGATTCGCAATGTAAACTAATACTGAATGCTCTTTGGATTACAAGGCACGGTATATCAATATCTGTTCATTATCTGGACTGTTTATGTTGTTGGTTCGTGTTGCGTGACATATAGAGATGAAAATGTGTATTTCTGATGAACCTCTCTTTTTTCTCTGCTTGAGCACCTGTAAGTATCTTTATTAATGTTTAAAATTTGGAATCATAGTGCCATACTGCATAAACAAGAGGGGATTGTTTCTAGCGGAATGGAACTCGCAACAGACTGGTGGCTAGATCCAGCAAGCGGAAATGTATTGTAATTCACAAATCCACCTGAAGACTAGGATGTAAGTCCTCGAAATTCGTCATGGGAAGAAATAAAGCGTCTATCTCAAATAATTGTTTTACGAGTATAGTCAACAAGAAGTTATTATTTTGTATTTATTTAAAAATGTATTTTTCTTCAATTTTTACACTTTATATTTATTTGAAACTGTTTATATCTTGATAGATTACAGTAATGAGACACCCCTGTGCTTTTTATAGCTTTGAATGAAGTGAGTATTAACTGTGGTAACTACTGTATATTGAAATAGCACTTATTTTTATCCATGTAATATATTGTTTCATTAGCTAACTGCTGTTTGATCCACGGTCTGTGAACCAAACAAAATATTTCACCTATATAATATGTCAATATCAATACAGAAAACAAAAGACAGGTCTTTCTGTGAGAAGAACCCAGTAAGGCACAAACTGATGAAGTAAACCGAATTAAAGTTGGAGGAACTATATTAACTTATGGAGAAGCCCAAGCCAAATAGTTAAATTTTGAAGTTCAGTGTCCAAAATGGTAGCAGTAGAACAATTTCTTCATGGCAATATAAGAAAAGATACTTTTCTTAAATCTTATAAAATTTTGTGGCTACCAACACTGCTTCGTGGGAAATAATGTTTGGTAGTGGGAAAAAATACAATTCGGTTTAAGCCCAAAGATATGCAATTATTCAGGCACATTTCAGGACATAAACAATTAGGCTGCAAAAGAATGATACGAGTACACTATGTGATCGTAAGTATCCGGACACCTGGATGGAATTGACTTACAAATTCGTGGCGTACTCCATCGGTAATGCTGGAATTCAATGTGGCTTTGGCCCCCACTTAGCCTTGATGACAGCTTCTACTCTCGCAGGCATATGTTCAATCAGGTGCTGGAAGGTTTCTTGCGGAATGGCAGCCCATTCTTCACGGAGTTCTGCATGAGGAGAGTTATTGACGTCGGTCGGTAAGGCCTGGCACGAAGTTGGCGTTCCAAAACACAGCAAAGGTGTTCTGTAGGATTCAGGTCAACACTCTGTTCAGGCCAGGCCATTACAGGGATGTTATTGTCGTGTAACAACTCCGCCACAGGCCATGCATTATGAAAAGGTGTTCGATCTTGTTGAAAGATGCAGTCGCCATCCCCGAATTTTTCTTCAGCAGAGGGAAGCAAGAAGGTGCTTAAAACATCAATGTAGGCCTGTGCTGTGATAGTGCCACGAAAACCACAAGAGGTGCAACCTCTCTCCATGAAATACACGACCACACCATAACACCACCGCCTCCGGATTTTACTGTTGGCACTACACACGCTGGCAGATGATGTTCAACGGGCATTCGCCATACTCAGACCCTGCCATCGGATCGCCACATAGTGTACCGCGTCATTCATCACTCCACACAACATTTTTCCACTCCTCAATCGTCCAATGTTTACGCTCCTTACACCGAGCGAGCCGTCGTTTGGTATTTTCCGCTCGACGATAAAATCCAAATTTTCTCATGTCCCGCCTAATTGCCATATTACTTGCAGTGGATCCTGATTCAGTTTGGAATTCTACATCTACATGTGCATCTACATCCATAATCCGCAAGCCACCCAACGGTGTGTGGCGGAGGGCACTTTACGTGCCACTGTCATTACCTCCCTTTTCTGTTCCAGTCGCGTATGGTTCGCCGGAAGAACGACTGCCAGAAAGCCTCCGTGAGATGGTCTGGATAGATTTCTGCCTATTACACATTACGACCTTCTTAAAATGTCAGTCAACAGACGAGGTCAGCCTGTATGCTTTTGTGCTGTACGTGTCCCTTCACGTTTCCATTTTACTATCACCTCGGGAACAGTGGACCTAGGGATGCTTAGGGCTGGGGAAATGTCGCGTACAGACGTGTGACACAAGTGACACCCAATCACCAGACCATGTTCGAGGTCCGTGAGTTCCGCGGAGGGCCCCATTCTGCTCCCTCACATTGCCTAATGACAACTAAGGTCGGACTGATGACCTTAGGTGTTATGTCCCATAGAGCTCAGAGCCATTTGAACTATTAAGGTCGCTGATACGGAGTACCTGGCAGTAGGTGGCAGCACAATGTATATAATATGAAAAACGTTTTTTTATGGGGGGTGTCCGGATAATTTTGATCACATAGTGTAGATAATAGGAAGGAACTGAAAACATTTCAAATATACGAAGAGATTAAATAAAATAGCAAAAACATAGATATCAGTCTGCGACGAATGGAGCAATCAACATTACCACTGCATTTTTGCAATCTATTCGATGGGACAAAAGATGCACCGGAAGACAAGCAAAAAAGATGGGAGGCCCAATTGTAGCTTGCAACAGGCCGATAACCGCCTAACTCCCAACGGAAGAAGAAGAAGAAATAGAAGCCTGTTACAATATGTAAGCGTCCGAAAAGCTTTATTCATGAATGTGTTATCATATATCGAGTCAGTCTACACAACAATAGTTGTTTGCTTCAATTTAGGGTACAAATTTTTTATCAGAACTTTATTGAATATCATACAGTACTTCCTTCCCTAACGAGTAAGCAAATGAGAGTGAGACAAAGGGAAAAAGGTAAGTAACATATTTATTATATGAAAAACAATCACCGTAACTTGTAATACATATATCCCTGCGCGGACAGTTTGATCAGTGCCTTGATGGAAAAATATTTGCGGTTGTCTACGGAATTATGATTGTACGCAGGTCTGCAGCTCTTTTTACAAAGCATTGATTACGGCCTCGAATGTATTTCTTCCAAAAATATGCGGAGAGACCGGCACTGAATGGGGAACGTGTGTTATCCATAGAATTTTTTGAACCGTTATAGCAACAACCTTGGCAACATTTGAGTGGGCCCAGGTTGCGGAAGTTTTACACATCTCCCATATAGACGCGATCTCTTCCCTTGCAAACTGCATGTTTTTGGAAGCCTGAAGAAATACTTGCGTGGCCGTCGATTTGATCCGGACGAGAAGGTGCACACCTGGGTACGATAATGTTTCTGTTTGAAACAGCAACATTTTTCCACGAAAGCACAGACCATATTGCCTCATAGTGGGTAAATGTGTTAATAGTTATGGCGATTATTTATGAAACAATAAACAGATTGCTTTCCTTCTTCCAGCTATCTCGATTTTATTTCACAGCCCCTTATACGAGAGAGTACCGTGTCGTGAAACGTTTGCGGTGCCCATTGGATACACCCTATATTTAGTCGATGCGTCAGCCAGTACAAACGCAGAGCCCCTGGAGACAGCGATAACAGGAAGGCACGCGTGTGTCCTGGCAATATACGTCAAGTCCGCTGCCGAGGTGGGGCCGACAAATAGTCGAGGGCAAGCTGTGGCCTCTCGAAGCGCGGCAGCGGCCAACCCAAAGTGAGTCACCCAGTCACGCCCTGACTCAGACACGCTGACCTCCCTCCCGCAGCCCCCGCCCTCCTACCCACCCCTCTCTCCTGATAAAGCCCTCAGTATGGAATCTTCTCTCTCTCCCGGCCGGCAGCTGCCCACTCAGACTTCGGAAATTGCGGAATAACCAGCTTAGGGCGGACACAGTGTCCTGCTGCTGCCCCGATGCGGTCGCTGTTGCTAGGGGGTGGTGGTAAGGAGGGGAAAGGGGGAGGGTGAAACCTTTCCACGTCCCTGAACTTTGCCGTGCCCCGTCGATGCGAGGACATTCGGAAACTATATCGCTCAATAAAGGTAATTACCTCTCCCGATATCCGCGAAATCGCGCACCTGTAACAATTGGGAAAATTTCATCAGGACGTGTTCTGAATTAATTCGTTTCAGAGACGCTATAGCGAGAACACGGTGTCATTTTTAGTCGAGTCAATGTGTGCCGACGTTGTACGAACTTTATCTCACTGCAGTGTAAACCGCCCAGAAAGTTCCCTACCTGATTTCATGCCTGGCTTTCAAGCGACGTCAGCGCAGTAAAGAAGATGTGAGGTTGAAGTAAGAACTGTAAACAACACCTCATCAAATTGTATCACAATAGCATATTAACATCAATAGTGGGTTACGGCGCGGGAGTCTGGGCACACAGGCTCACGAGGGTTGTGCCCGCCATGTCGGTGAGAAGGGTTCAAAGGAACATGATATTAAGATCTGTGGGGGCATACAGAACATCTCCGGGCGGGGGCCCCTATTAGTAATAATGGGGCTTTGTCCTCTGGACATCAAAATCAGGGAACAGGGCGCTTGGTATTGGGCAAAGAAAGGGGACATAGAGAAAGTAGAAGAAATCATGGGAGCAAGGGTTAGGGATAAGGGGGAGATACGGAAGAGGGGTGAAGAGCTATGACAAGAAGTTTGGGAGGCAGAGGAATCCGGCAGAAGAACTTTCAGCTTCCTGCCGAATGTGAGAGAAAGAATGAGCATGGGTTATTTTGAACCAACTAGGGGTTTGTTCCACTTTCTCACTGGACATGGGCCTTACCCGACGTATCTATGTCGGTTTGGGAAGAGGGCAACGCCTACGTGTGACTGTGGTGCATCGGAGGGAACTCCCGACCATGTGCTCTACGAGTGCCCCCTTTTCGATGATGTAGCAGCTACACTAAGACAACAACTACCCAACCATGACACTTATATGTTATTAAGACAAGACGAGACCTTTCGACTGCTAAATCAGTTGGCAAATGAGGTATCACGAAAGGTCCTAACACAATATCTGAGAGAGCTATGAGACTTAAAGAAATCACATACTAAGTCAATACCCCAATCCCGTACCGCCTGTGCGTGGACTGGTCGACTGGTAAAGTTGGAATCCGCCACGTGCAGGATAGGGGGAGAGGGGTGATTATACCGGACTTGACAACGCACTGATTTTGACTTAGAATAGTTCATTAGGTTAGGAAATTAGAATAGGAATTGAGATAGAAACCTGCAGCGGACAAAAGTACTGGCCTGCCCTGTGCCAGGGCGCGTTCACCGGGGTTAGCTCGGTGAGCAAGGCACACAAGTAGGATTGTATATTTACTGGCATGTCTGTAACGCTGCAGGCAGTAGAGACTAGTGTAAGAAGTAATATCAGGTAGTAGTAGATTTGTTAATTAGTAGGTCTGCCCATTCAGCTAACAATACTGTCTGTAGATTAGAACTAAAAATGTATATGCTGTACCAAACTAATGTATTATATTATGACCCACTAATTCATAAGGTGGTGGGTTTTATTGTATAAAAAACATATTGTTAGAAATAAAGATATTTAAAAAAAAAAAACAGATGTGCATCTGACGAGTCAGCTGCGAGCAGGCGATGTTAAGCAATGGACTTGCGGGCGAAATATGTCAGTGTCGTACTGCCAAAAATCGTAATGAAACATCGTCTTCAAGTCAAGTGTTCGAGACATTTTCCAGACTGTTTTGAAGAAAAGTGTGAGTAAAGTTTTTGCCGCACGCATTGACTTCTGAGCAAAAACAACGACGCATGGAGCCCTTCCCCGGCTTGATTGAACTACAAAAGATGGACAATTCTTTTCTAGAAAGAAATCGTCCAAGGTGACGAGGTAGGTGTTATCAGTACGACTCAATCACTAAAGGAGAAAGTCCACAGATTTGTATGAAGGGCCGCCGCTTTGACGACATAACCGACATCCAAGCCAAAGTAACGAGCGAATTGAACAACAGCAAAAAGGACAACAGCAAAAAGGACTTTTTTGAGTTTCACATAGTTCTATGGACGCTCTGACGCAAAGGGGGAGGGGTAGGGGGAGGGAAAGGCAATACAGAACACCTGAAGTATTAAAACGACCATCTTAAATTTTCCCCTTTTCTTTTACTAACCCAGTTTCGAAACTTTTTGGGCTGACGGGGTATAATAGAGTTTCACGCCTGATAATTACACATCATCTTCTTCTTATTCAAGAAAGTTTTAGATTTGCAGCTATATTCTGCAAGTAGCTAGAATGTACAGTCGTGGACAAAACGAGCGAGACACCTCGCCTTTTCGTTATGCTGATCCGCTCAGCTTTAAAGTCTGCTACACAGCATAACAGGCAAAGTGACAAAGTGCTACCAACATATTATGCACAGGCGTGAAATTGGCAAACTATCCGAACTTTGTCAGACTTTTCAATCATGTGTAAGACTAAACTAATGCTGATTAGTGTGTTAAACACAGCACGTAAATATAAAATATAAATGAAAGAAGAAACGCTAAGTAGTATTAACTGTACTAATAAAAATGAATTTCAGTTTATCGAGATAACATAACTGTTCTAGTAAGACAAAGTACCCCAGATTGTTAAGAATTAGAAAAATATTATGCCCGTTCGTCCATGAAACGGTTTGTGTCAACTTTCATACCAGTCACAGTGGATTACCGTTGCTGATCTACCATGAAAGTGTGCAAATTTGGCAAAGCGTGAAGACTGATAACGAAATTAAGTTAAAACTCATTAAGTGCCACACGTAAATCAATTCAATTATTGACAGAATCGGAAAAAGGAAGGCAGTAACAAGTACGAAATTCTACAAGAGTTTCATATTGACATCCACAGGGCGCAAGTATAGAATAAATGTAGCAATAAAACGTATTGGGGGCGCGAGAATTTCTTAAAATTGCTTCACTGACAGTCTATCTGCCTCCATTGAGATTAGAACCGAAAACAAACCAGACCTCCCTTGCAGTAGCAAACACCTTTCACTACGCTAGCAAACAACCCAGGCAAAGACCCCTCTATTATTACCCCAGACATGAATACGCCGGCAATTTCTCAATGATAATGGCAAAATGATCTGCAGTTTCTGTTGCATAGAGCTTTCAGGACTCTAAAACATGAATTTTCTAACTTTATGTCACCGCTTATGTGACAGTCATTCGGGATATTTATCGAAATAACAAAATACTGTTATTAGCGAGTAATGACAACGGCTTCTACACAACTCTGGAGACTACTTTGAAGGACAGTAACAGGTGAAACATGTAACTCTTTTGTATCGGTTGTGAATTAATAGTTGCCACTATCTAAGTTCCAACCCTCGTATAGTGTTACATATGATTGAAAACAGTCTGACAAAGTTTGGATAGTTCGTCATTTTCAAGCCTGTGCATAGTATGTTGGTAGCACTTCGTCATCTTGCCTGTTATGCTGTGTGGCAGATTTTCAAGCTGTGCGGATCAGCATAACGAAAATACGAGGGGTCTAGCTCGTTTTGTCCACGACTGTACGTCGCAAGCCTTAGTTTCCACTGTACCTGTGGATTCAATACCTTTGCGTTGCACCTGTAGGTAAGCATTACTTGAGCATAACAGGCTATGTGGCTACACAGCACTAAATAGGTCAAGGAATCAGTTGTAGCAAGGCTAAAATAAATTGTAATAAACACACCAGAAAGATTCTTTAGTATGACATCCGGAAGTCTGGTGATTTCAATATAGTTGTACGTCGAAAATTGAAAGGCAGTTTGTAACTGTGTAACATTGTCCACTCGATTCCTGCGACAGCGATACGCGGATGGTTGTAGTATATTTCTAAATTCATCATTTAAAGCTGATTCTAGAAAATATGTAATTAGGCTTTCCAGGGACGCATTGCGTCTGTCTTCAAACGTCTACCAGTTCAGTTTCTTCGGTACCTCCGTGACGCTCTTCCATCTGTCAGAGAAACCTCTGACCATTCGTGCTGCCTTGTTCTGAAAACGTTCAGTGTTCCCAATTAGAACAATACGGTACGTGTCCCACACAGTTGTGCGGTATCGCAGTATCGTAGGATATCTTGCACGAGTGTTTTGTAAACAATGTCCTTCATAGAGTGATTGAATTCTCTAGTTTTCTATCAATGAACCGAATTCTGCCACCCGCTTTACCTGCAACTGAGCATATGTCACCGTTCCATTTCGTTTTTCTACAAATTATCACGTCCAGGTATTTGTACGAAATGACGAATTGCAATTGTGACTCGCTGAGTTTGTAGTCATAGGATACTACGTTTTTTTTTTCGTTTTGTGAAGTGACAATTTTACAGTTTTGAACATTTAATGTAAATTTCCTACCATTAGACATCTTTTAAATTTTAGCAACATGGATACAATATTTGTGCATCTTTTTCAGGTGGTACCTCGTTATAGATAGCTGCATCACCTAAGTCTAAGGGTGGTATTAACGTTCCCTGGAAGATCACCAATATACAACGTGAACGGCAAGGATCTCAATACATTTCCCTGGGGTACATCTTAAGCTTCTTCTACGTATGTCGATGACTCCCCATCCAAGATGAAATGCACGTGCTCCCTAACAAGAAATAATCCAGTCAGAAATTTTTGTAGACACCCCATACGCAAACGCAAGTGCTATTTGTTCTATATATACATTACGTATGAATTTACTCTGGTATCCGAGTAGACTCGTTACGGGGGTGCAATAACAGATTACCTAGTCGAGCAGTAGTTTGCTGGATTCCTACGGTTGAAGGGATCCTGTCATTCGTTTCACCAGTGAGTGGAAACATGTAACTGTCCAATTTGGATCCCCAGGCACAGATATTTCTATGGCATATGGGACTCTAGTTATAACTCAGGAATCGAATAATCAAAGGAAATCAGTACTTCAGTTGTTTGAAGAGAACTACTTTACATTAACATCAAGTTCCTAAACTTATACCAGGTTCAGATACGTCAAGATATGACTGTATCGTCGTGAAACAACTTTGTATTGTCTTGTATGGAACCGGGGACCTAGAAACGATGGAGCGGCTTCGTCCCCGCCGTTGCCCTCAGTGGTACACAACCCCGCAACAGGCTACAGCAGTCCACTCACCCCACCGCCGCCCCACACCTAACCCGGCGTTATTGTGCGGTTCGGCCTCCAGTGGATCCTCCCACGGGAACGTCTCACACCAGACAAGTTTAACCCCAATGTTTGCGTGGTAGAGTAAATACGGTGTACGCGTACGCGGAGAAAGTGTTTGCGCAGCAATCGCCGACATAGTGTAACTGAGGCGGAATAAGGGGAACCAGCCCTCATTCGCCGTGCCAGATGGAAAACCTCCTTAAAAACCATCCACAGAATGGCCGGCACACCGACACGCTTTACCGCCCGGAAAGCAGTCCGTTAGACCGTACGGCTAACCGGGCGGGCTGAAACAACTTTTATTTCAACATGTCTTCGCATGGATAAGCCGAGATTGCCAGAAGAGCAAGAAAGGATGGACAGAAATATGAAATACACCCTGTGTTAGCTGTATGATATTCCCGCACGAATGTACATTCTTCTGCACGGCTATACACGCATCAGCAATTCAATCAGAGATACAGATTGTGTGGCATCACTTTCGTATTATCTGATAACAACGGCTATACGATGAGACATGGACTCCACGAAAATTTGAAAGCGTTAGGATGACATCCTGATTTATGACTTATCAACTGCTGCTAGTGAGTCATTAAAGTTGGGCGCATCATTTTGTTGGATGGAATTCATAGATAGGAAAACTGGTTCATAAAAGAAATGAAGCAGGCAGAGAGAGAGGAGGAAAAGAAATGAAACTTCACGGTTTGAGAGGTTATGTAAAGTTACTTCAGTGACTAAAAAATCGGCTCAATTTCATAAAGAACGTTGCAGTATGAGCGCGCTTATCTTTGTAACGGTGCGCTCCCTCAGAGCTGGATGCTAGCAGTGATTCAGTTGATAAAGCTGTTATAAACCTGCTGTGTCCTCTCCTGAGGCAAGTTGACTGACATGTGTCGTTACGGGTCCATGATATCCCAGATACTGACACTGGGACGGAGTTGACTGGTTCCGCACGTGTTCTCTCGATGACAGATCTAAGGATTTTGTTGACCACGGCAGCACCATGACATCACACAGAAAGTCCATAGGTAAAAGTGCATTCGATGGATGAGTATTCTCCTGCTGAAAAATAGCACCGTGATACGGCCGCATGAGAGGTAACACGTGGGGGTGCAGTATGTCTGGGATGTACAGATGTGCCGTCAGCGTGTCCTCAGTCACACCAGCCATGGAGTGAATATTTGATGGCTCCCAACATCATGATGCCAAGGGTAACACCGCTAACCGACTATCCACGCCGCGGACCTACTCGCCGATGAAGATCATTCGCGGTTATCTGGAATATTGCAGAACCGCGATTCATTGCTGAACACGATGCGAAGCCAGTAATCCATGCTTCTCATTCACGGAAACTGTTTGTACTGTGGTGTAATAGTAGCCTATGTGTGGAACGGTAAATTCTTGGTCCGGTGGTTTCTAGTCTCTGATGATTAGTGCGGGATGACACAGAATGTTGCGAGGAGTCTCTTACTTGCTCGTGGACGGCAAACTGAGATATGAAGGAGCTACGATGGACTTAGTGCACAATACGGCTATCTTCCAATGTTGTTGTGTGAGGTGCTCGACCGAAATCTTCGTGAAGACTATGCCTTCCCTCATGTAGTCCTACATAGGGTCGCTGTGACATCCCAATTGCCCACAAACCTCGATAGCAAGATTCAACTATCCGGCGACATGGAGACTTACCATGTGATTACTTTTAAACGCTGTCACGTGCGAATAATGCTCACATGAGTACGCAACATCTTATGTCATTCACAATGGCCACCCAACATCTGACCATTCACAATGGCCACCCAACATCTGACATTGTTCATGCTTCGTGTTTAGCCTGCCAGGCAAGGTAACAACACTAAGGGCGTTTACTTGCCAAAGAGAACTGCAGAATTTACGTATCCTCCGGTGGTATGTAGGTCAATGAAGGTACATTGACGTCCGACGTTTTCTCCTTGGTGCTTCGCTTATATATACAGGTAGGCTGTAAACCAATGCGGCCCATATCATTACGAAAAAAGTCACTCATTGAACTGCGGTGCGCGTAGCTCCCGAAAAACCTAAAGATGTAGACTATTTTGCAGTGTCTGCGTTTTACGGTGTCTGAAAATGGTTCAAATGGCTCTGAGCACTATGGGACTTAACTTCCGAGGTCATCAGTCTCCTAGAACTTAGAACTACTTGAACCTAACTAACCTAAGGACATCACACACGTCCATGCCAGAGGCAGGATTCGAACCTGCGACCGTAGCGGTCGCGAGGTTCCAGACTGTAGCGCCTAGAACCTCTCGGCCCGGTGTCTGAGGGACATTGCATAGACCATGGCAAAACACATACTCTGCAAAATAGTACTACATGCCTAGACAGGTAGCCACAGTGATGAATAAGTCCCTCCCTTTGTGGAAATTACAGCAACCAGCAACTCTGAGAGAGGAGGGCATGCCTAATAAATTTTGCAGCTAAAGTCTAATCGTAGGCACAACTGCGTTTGCGTTTTTTCTGTTTACGTAAGACCTAAATAAGTATATTTCTGTGGCACAATATGCATAAGAACTCCATCATCACAAAATCTTCACTACAACAGATTACATAACGATCTTCTACCTAATAACAAATCCGTGTGGCTCAACGGCATGGCGAAGCCTTTCAATTGGACGCCACTGCAACTTCTGTGTCCCCATCCAATTCCAGTAGTGCTTCTGACAGAAGTGGGCATACAGCTTAACGTGGGATCCGAAGTAGGTGTCGTTCCTGCCGAATCTTCACATTATTAAGAGGTGTATGTTAGGTGGAAGGCCGACTGAAATACTCCGCAGTGTGACCGGGATTCTGCCGCGTGACCTTTCGGTTTCATGCCTGGACTACCAGGCCCGACACATTCTTCTTTTCTCTTCTCCTTATTTTACATTCACTCTTGTCACTGTACTCTTAAACATGTTATCAGATTGTTCAGTACTATTCCTTAACATATGATGGGGTTGGTGTATCAAAGCACTAACTCTCAATCACTCATTTTGAGTTATATGCTATATGTTTGGTTGAAGCCAAAAGCAAGAACGTAAGTACAGAAAAAGAGAATCAAGTTATATAACAGCCCTCTCTAGAGGTACATATGGTGCTACTTGTTACTAACACGTAAATTCGAAAGCAATACACGTAGCGTGATCAGATTATTTGTTACAAAATTGAGGGGTATAACCTTCTTTTACCGACCCCTCTACACATTACTGATGATACCAGATCTTTCTCTATGTTTTGGTTTGCTATAATGCTGCCATATGTTGTACCTCACATTACAATTGCTATTACTATTACTGCTGCAGCTGCTTCACCACCATTCTGTCGATTGGTTTGCAGCCCTCATCTGAGAGTATCAGCAGCTCGCTTCTTCATTTTTTGGACTCTTGTATAACTTGTTTTAAAAATGACACTCGCTGGCTTCCTCGGGCTATCTTTTCTTGTTGTTTCTAGGGAATTCACAAGGACTTGGTTGTGCCGTCTCGTATTCACTGTATTGTTCTCATAAACAAATTTTGGTCGCCAACTCTTTGCGGGATTCCAGGCTGTTTTTTTGCCTGTTGGTTTTATTTTCATCGCTGTATCAAATGCTTCAAGACAATTTTTTTTTTCTCTGTTGTAACCCAGTCGTGCCATATTACCTGTATTGCTCTCATAAATGACCTTTCCTCGCCAATTCTTTGGGGGATTCCAAGTTGTTTTTATAATCTTTTCTTTTTATCTTCATCACTGTGTCAAAGGTTTCAAGAGATTTCATTTTATTTTTTCCTGTTGTCTGCGTTTCAGAGCCATGAAGTGGTACGCTCCTAATGCGGCTCCTAACTACAATTTTCTTCATTTCAGTATCGATGTACTTTAAATAAAGCACTAGGATTCACGATCATTTATTAACTTCTGTAGTTCGTTTTTTTTATGTCTTTCTTGTTTGTTGTATCTTATGTTATCTTACTTGCAGAGAACAAAATGCTGAATATGTCGCAGAGGAAAAGAAAACAATGACTGGATGTGAGCTGACTTTATTACTCTAGTATTGGGATAACAAAGTCAGCTTGCATCCAGTCAATGGAATTTTCTTCAGCGGCCTTTCGCAGAGTGCCCATATTAGGATAATAAAACCAGCTTAATGGATTTCTGCTCAGTCACCTGCTAAGCATTTTTCAGACTGCACATATTTTTCAACACGGTCACATAACACGTTCGTGATTTCACGTCATAGCTACATTTCTACACTCATCCCTTGTCCACTTCCGTAGCTGAGCCTCAGCGGGGCTGACTGCCATGCGACGGACCCATGCTCGATTATGGTACTACCAGGGATTTTATCCATGGTGGAAGGACTGGTACGTGATATACTTGGCCTCGTGAGGGCAACTGAAGAGCTACTCGATCGATTATTAACGATTCCTAGGTTAAGAATCCCAACAGCGACTGGCGTAGCGTTATGCTGACCACATGCCCTTCGATACCACAAGCGATGACGTCACTGGCAGAGGACGACACGACGCTGTCGGTTCCAATTGACCCGTCTAGGACCAGTACGTAGAACATTACCTAACTTTACTCACCTCGTAGTAGTAACAAGATGATTTCTCTCGTCTGGAACTATCATAGTTACGTCCCCACAAACCTAAGCATATGTAGTCTTTCTCCATTTATTCTGATATCTGTGCAGTATTCTTTGCAATCTTTTATTGCATGTTCTTTGTAGATTTTGATTAGGGATGGGGTCAGACTGCATCCAAGTGTAACATCTTTAAGAACTTTAGCTCTGTTTCTTATTTCTATAATCCTTTATTCTAGCTTAATCGTTTTAGAATTTCCGTTAGTTTGTTGTAGTTAAGAGTGTCGATTCCTCTTCTGAGATCTAAAAAAGCTATGAAAATTTTCCTGTTCACCCTACAGATTTCTTCAGTTTTACTGGGGAAGCATACAACAGCTACTCTTATGCTTCCACCTTCTCGGCAGCCAAATCTGGCTTCAGTTAAATTGGGCACTACACTAGCACTTGTGAAAAAATAAAATACCAATAATGTGTCTTGTATTGAAATGAATCATCTATAAGAAGCATGGCAATATACAAATTATTAGAATTATGTGAGTTTCTATGGGATTTCTGTCTGACGAAAAGCCCGAACGGAATGCAAAATCAGCCACTGATTCTAGGGGAAGGTTGGTCAGCGTTTAATATCAGGTCAACGAAATGAGGCGGAGAACAAACTGGTTAGGGAAAGGATAGGGTCTGAAATCGATCGTGTACTTTCCAGAGGTATCATTTCGAAATTTCCCTTAAGTGATTTGCCGGCCGCAGTGGTCTAGCGGTTCTAGGCGCTCAGTCCGGAACCGCGCGACTGCTACGGTCGCAGGTTCGAATCCTGCCTCGGTCATGGATGTGTGTGATGTCCTTAGGTTAGTTAGGTTTAAGTAGTTCTAAGTTCTAGGGGACTAATGACCTCAGAAGTTGAGTCCCGTAGTGCTCAGAGCCATTTGAACCCTTAAGTGATTTAGGAAAAACACGGAAAACTTATATCTGGATAACCAGTCACTGAAAGACAGCGCTCTCCCATATGCAAGTCGAGTTTTCTACAGCTGCAATCAAATAAATAGGTCATTGTACCAAAGAGGGCCTCGGTATATTAGTAATCTCCTTCTACGGAGTTTATAGACGAGTTGCCCCTCAGTCTGCAAGATCCGGGCAGTCGCAGAGGTTGGGCTTGCTGATAACTGGGAGCTCCAACATCAGGCGCGTAATGGGGGCGCTTAGGGATATGGCAGCAAGAGAGGGGAAGAAAACCAATGTGCACTCCGTGTGCATACCGGGGGGAGTCATTCCAGATGTGGAAAGGGTCCTTCCGGATGCCATGAAGGGACAGGGTGCACCCATCTTCAGGTGGTCGCTCATGTCGGCACCAATGATGTGTGTCGCTATGGATCGGAGGAAATCCTCTCTGGCTTCCGGCGGCTATCTGATTTGGTGAAGACTGCCAGTCTCGCTAGCGGGATGAAAGCAGAGCTCACCATCTGCAGCATCGTCGACAGGACTGACTGCGGACCTTTGGTACACAGCCGAGTGGAGGGTCTGAATCATAGGCTGAGACGGTTCTACGACCGTGTGGGCTGCAGATTCCTCGACTTGCGCCATAGGGTGGTGGGGTTTCGGGTTCCGCTGGATAGATTAGGAGTCCACTACACGCAGCAAGCGGCTACACGGGCAGCAGGGGTTGTGTGACGTGGACTGGGCTGTTTTTTAGGTTAGATGGCCTCGGGCAAGTACAGAAAGGGCAACACCTTCAAAGGGTGCGGGGCAAAGTCAGGACATGCGGGGACCAAGCAGCAATCGGTATTGTAATTGTAAACTGTCGAAGCTGCATTGGTAAAGTACCGGAACTTCAAGCGCTGATAGAAAGCACCGAAGCTGAAATCGTTATAGGTACGGAAAGCTGGCTGAAGCCAGAGATAAATTCAGCCGAAATTTTTACAAAGGCACAGACGGTGTTTAGAAAGGATAGATTGCATGCAAACGGTGGTGGCGTGTTTGTCGCTGTTAGTAGTAGTTTATCCTGTAGTGAAGTGGAAGGGGATAGTTCCTGTGAAATATTATGGGTGGAGGTTACACTCAACAACCGAGCTAGGTTAATAATTGGCTCCTTTTACCGACCTCCCCACTCAGCAGCATTAGTGGCAGAACAACTCAGAGAATATTTGGAATGCATTTCCCATCAAATTTCTCAGCATGTTATAGTCTTAGGTAGAGATTTCAATTTACCAGATATAGACTGGGACACTCAGATGTTTAGGACGGGTGGTAGGGACAGAGCATTGAGTGAAATTATACTGAGTGCACTATCCGAAAATTACCTCGAGCAACTAAACAGCGAACCGACTCGTGGAGATAACATCTTGGACCTACTGATAACAAACAGACCCGAACTTTTCGACTCTGTAAATGCAGAACAGGGAATCAGTGATCATAAGGCCGTTACAGCATCCCTGAATATGGACGTTAATAGGAATATAAAAAAAGGGGGAAGGTTTATCTCTTTGGCAAGAGTAATAGAAGGCAGATTTCAGACTACCTAACAGATCAAAACAAAAATTTCTGTTCCGACACTGACAATGTTGAGTGTTTATGGAAAAAGTTCAAGGCAATCGTAAAATGCGTTTTAGACAGGTACGTGCCGAGTAAAACTGTGAGGGACGGGAAAAACCCACCGTGGTTCAGCAACAAAGTTAGGAAACTACTGCGAAAGCAAAGAGAGCTTCACTCCAAGTTTAAACGCAGCCAAAACCTCTCAGACAAACAGAAGCTAAACGATGTCAAAGTTAGCGTAAGGAGGGCTATGCGTGAAGCGTTCAGTGAATTAGAAAGTAAAATTCTATGTACCGACTTGACAGAAAATCCTAGAAAGTTCTGGTCTTACGTTAAATCAGTAAGTGGCTAGAAACAGCAGATCCAGACACTCCGGGATGATGATGGCATTGAAACAGTGCATGACACGCGTAAAGCTGGAATGTTAAACACCTTTTTCCAAAGCTGTTTCACAGAGGAAGACCGCACTGCAGTTCCTTCTCTAAATCCTCGCGCAAACGAAAAAAATTGCTGACATCGAAATAAGTGTCAAAGGAATAGAAAAGCAACTGGAATCACTCAACAGAGGAAAGTCCACTGGACCTGACGGGATACCAATTCGTTTCTACACAGAGTACGCGAAAGAACTTGCCCCCTTCTAACAGCCGTGTACCGAAAGTCTCTGGAGGAACGGAAGATTCCAAATGATTGGAAAAGAGCACAGGTAGCCCCAGTCTTCAAGAAGAGTCGTCGAGCAGATCCCCAAAACTATAGACCTATATCTCTGACGTCGATTTGTTGTACAATTTTGGAACATGTTTTTTGCTCGAGTATCATGTCGTTTTTGGAAACCCAGAATCTACTCTGTAGGAATCAACATGAATTCCGGAAACAGCGATCGTGTGAGACCCAACTCGCTTTATTTGTTCATGAGACCCAGAAAATATTAGATACAGGCTCCCAGGCAGATGCTATTTTCCTTGACTTCCGGAAGGCGTTCGATACAGTTCCGCACTGTCGCCTGTTAAACAAAGTAAGAGCCTACGGAAGATCAGACCAGCTGTGTGGCTGGATTGAAGAGTTTTTAGCAAACAGAACACAGCGTGTTGCTATAAATGGAGAGACGTCTACAGACATTAAAGCAACCTCTGGTGAGCCACAGGGGAGTGTTATGGGACCATTGCTTTTCACAATATATATAAATGACCTAGTAGATATTGTCGGAAGTTCCATGCGGCTTTTCGCGGATGATGCTGTAGTATACACGCTGTAGTATACACAGACGTTGCAGCGAAATGCAGGAAGATCTGCAGCGGATAGACACTTGGTGCAGGGAGTGGCAACTGACCCTTAACATAGACAAATGTAATGTATTGCGAATACATAGAAAGAAGGATCCTTTATTGTATGATTATATGATAGCGGAACAAACACTGGTAGCAGTTACTTCTGTAGAATATCTGGGAGTATGCGCGCGGAACGATTTGAAGTGGAGTGATCATATAAAATTAATTGTTGGTAAGGCGGGTACCAGATTGAGATTCATTGGGAGAGTCCTTCGAAAATGTAGTCCATCAACAAAGGAGGTGGCTTACAAAACACTTGTTCGACCTATACTTGAGTATTGTTCATCAGTGTGGGATCCGTACCACACCGGGTTGACGGAGGAGATAGAGAAGATCCGAAGAAGAGCGGCGCGTTTCGTCACAGGGTTATTTGGTAACCGTGATAGCGTTACGGAGATGTTTAGCAACTCAAGTGGCAGACTCTGCAAGAGAGGCGCTCTGCATCGCGGTGTAGCTTGCTCGCCGGGTTTCGAGAGGGTGCGTTTCTGGATGAGGCATCGAATATATTGCTTCCCCCTACTTATACCTCCCGAGGAGGTCACGAATGTAAAATTAGAGAGATTCGAGCGCACTCGGAGGCTTTCAGACAGTCGTTCTTTCCGCGAACCATACTCGACTGGAACAGAAAAGGGAGGTAATGACAGTGGCACGTAAAGTGTCCTCCGCCACACACCGTTGGGTGGCTTGAGGAGTATAAATGTAGATGTAGATGTAGAGTACATGGAAAATCGCCAGTATTTAATCGAAGACCGTGGTGGACATGTTTCAGACCGAGCGTATCTTAGACGCGTTCGATGGGCGACGTATCAGGCAGGTCAGGAGAGCAGTGGTTCTTGGAAGAAGTCACGTACTCTTTGCTACATTTCACTGTGCATTGTCCTGTTGAAATATGATTTGTGATTTCGAAGACCACTCTGCTGTTCGAGACTTCTTTCAAAACGTTAAATCTGAATCTTTTTGCATCTAATTGTTATGACACTTGAAAATATTCCGCTATGGTGTTTAACAAAAAAATCGCAGTCATGCCAGAAGCTTCTAAGGAGTGTGCAACAGTTTCACGTGAGACACCGCTGTGAAGATTACATTTTGCGATACATCATGTCGACGACTTAAAAGACGTGCCCATGGTATTGTGACGGTCTTGTGGAAACTGACGAAATTGTCTGCTTGTCATGAGTCTGCGTCGCACGTACTGGTGTTACATCTTCGAAGACGGCAGATACTCACATGGTCTAACGATCGAACACAGTGATGGAAGCATTACGGACGGTTACAGCAAACGATAGAGGAGCTAACCATCGTGTGTTGCATGGTGCTGTACTCTCACATCGCTGTGGTCGACCTTCCTTTTCGTGCTGACTGCCTACAAGCATCAGTTTCGTTGAAGCATACTAGGTGTGATGCGCAAAGTACGGATTCCAAGGTAGACAGGAATCGAATTTAAACTCGTTTAGAGCTATCCTGATTTGGGTCTTCATTGATTTCCCTAGATAAATGCAGGCAAAATTCCAGGTTAATTTGATTGCAAAAGGTCGTTGTCGATTTCCATCAACATCCATGTTCTTTCAGAGCTCATGATTTCGCTGCCAACGGAACGTTAAACACTTATCTTACTTTTCTTTTTGTCAATATATTTTGTATAGTTGCTGTTTTCAGTGTATCCTCGTAATTACGATAATTTTTGTGTAAAAACTGTAAGCTATCTGTAAATATTTATCTATAAATGAAAATACTACATATTCTTTTTCCAAAAAGTTCCTCTTCGTGTGCTTTCAATTTTGGTTTCAACTGCTGAGCAATACTTACTGTTGCTTGGTCCTCCGCTGCTCATGTGAAGTGTTGTGAAATATGGAATTTCAAATAATGAAAATAACTGCAATTAAGCGGCAAAACAAACTAATTATATGCTCAGTGAAAACTATGTAACTAAAAGACAATATTGAAGGACGTTACGAAAGTTGTGTATCACGAAGTGGAATGCCTGACTTGAAACAAAAAAATGGTTCAAATGGCTCTGAGCACTATGGGACTTAACTTCTGAGGTCATCAGTCCCCTAGAACTTTGAACTACTAAAACCTAACTAACCAAGGGCATCACATACATCCATTCCCGAGGCAGGATTCGAACCTGCAACCGTAGTGGTCGACTGTAGCGCATAGAACCGGCTGGCAACTCCGGCCGGCCTCATGAGAATGCAAAGTTACATCTGCCCTGGAATAAAAGTAGCTCCCACGTGCAAATTACGCTGTTTTGTGTCTGCAGTACTGGCGTTCTCGAAAGGAAGTAGGAATCAGCAGATGCTACAGCTGAAGAAAAATAAACTGCTGACTAAAAAATTTGTTAATGTTTGTCAGAAACAATCTGTGGCATCGTGTAGAATAAGGTGCAATGCACACGCTACGAAATTATTCCAAACTTTACTAAGAATGATGGAGATGGGTCTTAATTTGAACAAAGTCGTACTTGAAAAATTAAACGCTGATTATTTTAAAAAAACTGTACAGCATAAGAAGACCCTATCAATTACGAAATTCTCTCAATACAGAAATTACAGATATCTGCACTAATTGCGCTGTTGGAACATAATGAAAACAAAGTGATCAAATTAACACAATTCGTGAATATCGTTAGTTACTAGCTTTTCTGCAATTAATACTGTTTTGTGAAGTGAAATACAATAAAAAAAATCCAGATAATTTCTCTCACCTTCACAAACTAAATCACCTTCTCTGCTCAGCTGCTCGCTACCATGCCACAAATAAGAATACTCCAGCGCTGCATAACAGATTGGTGAGCAAGTGAACCAAAGATAACAGAGTCAGGTACCTTATTCACTACTCGAGCAGCGTGCTCATTCATCTTTTTGTCCCAGTACACCGAAGGCGAATTATTTACGACGGCAGAAAACATAAGAGACCCTTACATAACTTCCCCCTCAAAGTGACCTCATGCCACTGGCCAGATCGAATAGAAATTATACACTATTGTTACAGTCCATAGTTTCTACTCGAACTGTCACGTCTTGGTGAGACGTTCAACGACACGGCAGTCAGACGTGGTTACAAAGAGGAAATCATGGGACTCATCAAACTTCCCCGTGTACCGTTGCTTGTAACTTACGTTACCTACAGATGCCATTGTGAAACGTTCCTGTAGATACGCTATCTGTCGGAAGAGACGGAAACTTGGGGAGCTCACTCACGAGACTTCCAATAATACGTAGGTAGCGTTCCGCAATGTAGCATTGTTTTCGGCTGAGAAATAAATGTGGTGCATTACTTTCTAGGAAATCCCTCGTAATTTAACTAGCTTCACGGCGCCCTCAGCTCAGTGATTGAATTCACAGCTGATGCTTGCCGTTGCTAAATCGCATGAGTGTGAAAAATGGCTGCTGTAGCGGCTGCAAATTCTGAGACCATCTCGATCACTGTGCTCGCAGTAGACCTTGCAAGTTCCAGTGACTAATAATTTTATAAACAAGTTTAAAAAATTCCTACCTTCATGGAATTTTTCGTGGTTAACAAATAATGGTATGGCACAGGGAGGAAGGCAGAGAATCTCTTCCACTACATGACAGATTTCCAAACCCGATCAGTCAAAACCCTTGCACACAGACACACATGGGAACATGCGCTTTCTACAGAATAAATTACTGTGAACCAAACACATACTGTCTTACTGGTATTTAAAAAATCATACCTGGACGGCATGGCCACGTCCAGTAGCCAATCGAATGGTCTCAAGCTCTGAGTTTTTCACCTGATCTCGCATCACCAGAAAGGATTCTAGCATCTCACACAATGCAGCATTTATGAAATGCAAGTATCCTTTCTGTTTGCCTGCTGTGTCGACACAGGGCATTACAACTTTCCTGTTCTATCCATTTCAGGTGCAGCTTTCAGTGCTGAATATGTTTACGATACTTGATTCTTCTCAGCTGTCATGAGCCAGCTACAGAAAGCCCCAAGGCTGTAGAAAATAGCTAGTGTCTGTAACTGTAACAATAGAAAAGGAGATGGAAAAAATATTTAGCAGAGCAATCACTGGCAGCATTAAATACTGCCTGCTGCGTTAAACAGTTGACTATACTGATTGCTGGGCTGTACATATCACATCATAAAACAGACTGCCTGACAGTTTGGGCATAAACTACCATATATGAGTGTGCATATTAAATGCTCTGTACATCTGACTTGCAATTTCATGGTCATCATATTAACACAAAATCAGTGTACTATTAACGACGTAAACAAGTTATTATTTCAACATTAAAATAATTTGTATATTTCGTCGTAATTAAACTATTTTCCGTCATTATACAAAGCAGTTTATGTAATAAAGATTATTATTATCATTATTAGTATTAAAATCATACGCATCTGTGTCATGTAAAATGTGAGGTTGATGATAAGTTATGTTTAGAGGGGAGGGAAGAGAGAGAAACAGTAACAATACGTTCCCTGTCCTCCCCCCCCCCCCCCCCCCCCCCCATAAACAAACCTTGTGTCTGTGCCTGACAACAGCTTGCTATCATCTTTGCCAGTCAACATCATTCCATGCAGATGAACAAACGGCCACTGATGTCAGCGATCTCTATATGAAAGGGTCTTGGACGCTGTTCATCACGTTAGTGCGAGCGGATACAGAAATGTGTAGACTCTGAGATAAAAGAAAATTGTACATATGACTGGCACAGTGGAATCGCGACTTACTATACTCAAATAATCCGCTAGACAGTGGGAAGTTTCGGAACGGATTGAGATGCAAAAACCAATCTTCAATAGCCTGGTCATATTAGTGAACAAATGAGGGACGTAGTAATAGTAACGTTAACATACAATATCACTAATACCAGTCAAATTAATTAGGGATGAATAGGAATTATGTAATACTTGGATAAAGTTTTCCTTTTTTTTCTGATTCACTTTGTATACTATTTTTTTTCTACTACTAGTATGTGGGATATAGTAATGACTGTTTAGACGTAATTTATAATAGTCAAACCCTCGATTGTATGACCGAATTAATCATCTGGGGAATACGCTGTGATTGTGAATAAATGAAGAAATACATTGTCCAACCACATTAATGTCAGCACGGCCCACGTTTGATGTCAAAGTACAGTAACCACTCACAGGTGGCAGACGGCAGCACTGGCAGCGGATACTACACAAAGCAAGTCGAGGGACGCCGAAAACAGTGTAGTCATTGTCGTAATGCGTTAACTGTATCTATTTATCAGACGTCCAAACGGAATCATCATTGGCTTTTGGCTCCTCAAGGGTGGAAGAATATCCGGAATGACTACATTTATAGACTTTATTTCCCTGTCATTAACGTACACTGTGCACAGCAAAGTGGCACTATCCTAAAGTGATGCACCGTGGATCATAGCTGCTAAGGTGAACGGCGATTAGATACATGCGTTCGGATGATTAGACGTGCATCTGTTGAGCAACTAATGAACCAAGATGCTACCATCAGTGCCTCCTAAATGACACTATAGTGAACGTTGCTGCGTATGGGCCTCCGTAGCATGTGATTGGTTCACACAACCATAATGACAGGTGTTCATTAGCAACGAAGGCTGGAATTTGCATCGGAATACTGCAAACACATGTTATGCTCCACTGGACAAACGGTCGTTCGGGTGTATGGCACTGCAACAATCGTCGGATGACGCCGGATTGGGGGGAGGAAGTACTATGGTCTACGAAACGTTTTCGTGGTGTTTTCTCGGTGATCTCGTTATTATGAAAGACACAGTGGATCAGCTCAAATGTGCATCTATGCTTGGGGACCATATCCAGCCCTACATGCAGTTTGTTTTATCCTCAGGGCGATGGCATCTACCAGTAAGACATTGCAACTTGTCAATCAGCCTTCAGTGTACATGCTTGGTCTGAAGAGCACCGGAATGAGTTTACCGTACTCTCCTGGCCACCAAATTGCGAAGATTTAAAACACTATCTAGAATCTATGGGTCCATCTCGATCGGACTATTCACGCCATAGAACCGGAACCAAAAAAACCCAGTCCAAATGTCCATGGCACCGGAGACAGACTGGCTTTCGGCACCTTCCGTAACCTCACCGACTCACTTCCTCACTCCAAGTGAGTGGACTATGTAAGTAAATTACTTCTCCATTCTTTCACTCTCTTAATCATGTTCTCTGTCTCTATTGACCCGGTCATAAAAGAAACACATAAGCTTAACCTACCAACCTTCCTTCCTCTACAACAGACCCATTTCCTGATCGTTCCGTACCACTGTGTTCCATATTAGTACCATTATATCGCACTTTGATGCTGTCTTGATGTACTGGTAGTTGCTATCGCTTTCAATTTTGCACATAAGGAGGCGGCAAGTTTAATGTCATGTTACGTGGTTCTCCTCAAAAATAACACGAGGGACACACCGGAGTAGAGTCGGGCATATAGACTGTCCTGGGAAGAAACGCAACAGCCCTTTATGAATGGAATGTGATTTCGCCAACTGGACGGCGCAAGTGTGACCATACGATATAGAGGTAGAGAGTCTAGCCAGCCTTGCACGACTAAAAAATACTGGAGTCCTCCGAAAACCAGAGCCAACGAATAAAAGCGCTGCATTTAAATTGTTTATGTACCATTAGCTATAAAAACTAATTACTGAATTGAAGACACGCAGCCAAAGCGTGTCGGTCTCCCAACAAGTTACCTGTAAAGATTAATTTATTTTTCCAAGTTTCAATTACTATGACATCACGTAAAATTTAAGGTGGAGTGGAGAGAGTTACCAGTTCGTGGCAGACACAAACGTTTGTTGTGTGAGACAGTTCGGAGACAAACCTGCTCGTAGAAGTGCGCTTCTGCCTGGGCACTTGTTAGCAACAGACGCACAAGTCTTTTGTACCCACTCGTGAGGTGGTGGATAGCTTGAGTATAGTGATGCACAACTTTGTTGAGATATTGTCCATCAGCCTCGCACAGTTGGTGTTTGTCTTGTATATCGAGGAACAATTCGTAGCGTAGGCTTTTTGGGTCAAGTAATTAAAGATATAAATATTGCTTCCGAAAAGTAAATCAATGATGTGAAAATTGCAGAAAGCGTGAAATTCTTAGTTCTGTTCATTAGGAACCCGGAGTAAA
Organism: Schistocerca gregaria; assembly: GCF_023897955.1. Taxonomy (NCBI): domain Eukaryota; kingdom Metazoa; phylum Arthropoda; class Insecta; order Orthoptera; family Acrididae; genus Schistocerca; species Schistocerca gregaria. The sequence continues at coordinate 424,629,282 of NC_064923.1, forward strand.
CCTACGCGTTTTTATTAGTTCCTGCTGATGTGGTCGCACGTGCTGAGTTATCCGAAGTACTACAGGTAGGTACAGGTAAGGGCTGGTAGCAGGATCACTTGTGCTTGGGCTACAGACCTATATCATTGACGTCGGTTTGCAGTAGGGTTTTGTAGTATATACTGTATTCAAACACTATGAATCACCTCGAAGTGAACGATCTATTGATACTTAATCAGAATGTCTTCAGAAAACATCATTCTTGTGCAAAGCAGCTAGCTCTTTATTCGCACGAAGTAATGGCCGCTATCAACAGGGGATCTCAAGTTGATTCCGTATTTCTAGATTTCCGGAAAGCTTTTGACATCGTTCCTCACAAGCGGCCTCTAATCAAGCTGCGGGCCTACGGGGTATCGTCTCAGTTGCGCGACTGGATTCGTGATTTCCTGTCAGGAAGGTCGCAGTTAGTAGTAATAGACGGCAAATCATCGAGTAAAACTGAAGTGATATCAGGTGTTCCCCAAGGAAGCGTCCTGCGACCTCTGCTGTTCCTGATCTGTATAAATGATCTGGGTGACAATCTGAGCAGTTCTCTTAGGTTGTTCGCAGATGATGCTGTAATTTACCGTCTAGTAAGGTCATCCGAAGACCAGTATCAGTTGCAAAGCGATTTAGAAAAGATTGCTGTATGGTGTGGCAGGTGGTAGTTGACGCTAAATAACGAAAAGTGTGAGGTGATCCACATGAGTTCCAAAAGAAATCCGCTGGAATTCGATTACTCTATAAATAGTACAATTCTCAAGGCTGTCAATTCAAATAAGTACCTGGTGTTAAAATTACGGACAACTTCAGTTGGAAAGACCACATAGATAATATTGTGGGGAAGGCTAGCCAAAGGTTGCGTTTCATTGGCAGGAGACTTAGAAGATGCAACAAGTCCACTAGAGAGACAGCTTACACTACACTCGTTCTTCCTCTGTTAGAATATTGCCGCGCAGTGTGGGATCCTTACCAGGTGGGATTGACGGAGGACATCGAAAGGCCGCAAAAAAGGGCAGCTCGTTTTGTATTATCACGTAACAGGGGAGAGTGTGGCAGATATGATACGCGAGCTGGGATGGAAGTCATTAAAGCAAAGACGTTTTTCGTCGCGGCGAGGTCTCTTTACGAAATTTCAGTCACCAACTTTCTCTTCCGAATGCGAAAATATTTTGTTGAGCCCAACCTACATAGGTAGGAATGATCATCAAAATAAAATAAAATAAGAGAAATCAGAGCTCGAACAGAAAGGTTTAGGTGTTCGTTTTTCCCACGAGCTGTTCGGGAGTGGAATGGTAGTGAGATAGTATGATTGTGGTTCGATGAACTCTCTGCCATACACTTGAATGTGAATTGCAGAGTAATCATGTAGATGTAGATGTAGTAAAAAGGCGACCTCGATCAGCTGAATTCAGCAGTTTGTGGAATCCCCAACTGCAAGCACAGTACAACAGCATTTTAAATCCCTAAAACCATAATCAGTTTGCACCAGTGCAAACTCAGTTTTTTTTTTTTTTTTTTTTTTTTTTTTTTTTTTTTTTTTTTGCTCTGGACTGGAATTTGTGCTGAGTTGAACCTTTTGGCTGTGTGTCGGCTCTACCTACAGAGCTTCCGATGCACGGCTCACGACCGACCCTCGTAACCGTACTTGCTCCAGTACTTCTTGTCCTGTATCCCAAATGTCACACAAATTCTGGTGCATACGTTGCAGGACTCGCACTCCTGCAAGAAATTAATATTGTGAGGGTAGGTCGTGGATCGTGCTTGGACAGCTCAGTCGATAGACCACTTGTTCACGAAGGGAAATATCCAGTGTTGGTGTCCTGGTCCATCACGCAGTTTAATCTGCCAGGAAATTTCATTTATAACTTGCTTTATCGACCTTCTACTGCCTTGGCGTTTGGTAACATTGCTTTCCTAGTAAATTTGGGTTCATGAGGGCAATTCGTCCTGTACAGCTTCTAATGCTTTAATCTCTCTCTGCCCATCTCATAATTTAAGCTCAGTCAAATGAAAACTAAAGCATTCGGTGGAAGTCATTATGTTTACTAAAGGGAAACTCCTCACGTTTACACCCGTAGCCTGCCCATTAGGCGACCGAGGAGGTTATGTACCTACCTTCGTGCTGCTCAGGTCTCACATAAACGTGATTTTATGTCACTGTATATCCTACAGCGCACTGTATAGATGTCGTAAGCACCACTGCATTACGGCCTCCCATAAATGCGTTTACATGCCATGCTCGTCGGCCGAGGTCTGATGCACAAACAGTGCTCAAATATTCCTTTTGAGAGCGGGTGGCGATAAAAGATATAAGTAACACCAAATATCGGTGGATTACTTCAATCGCTGACAATCCGGTCATTTAGTCTGTCGGCCACTGGTTCAGACTTTTTCTCCTCACAGATTTTCTATTGAAGGAATACAGGAAACGATATGTAGATGCCGTCAAACGTGTTGGAAAGCCTCAAGTTTCTTGAGAAACTATAAGAACGAAGAAATAGCTTGGCAAAAGAAACGAACTTGTTGCCATTCAGGTCCTTCTGGAATGTACATGCGGTTTTATATTCCAATTTATCGTAGCCCTCTGTTGTCAAAGGAAGCGATACAGCAAAGGGGAAGATGCTTGAAATACAACTTTATCAGCCGCAAATAATTATTAATAGTTAGCCTCTGACTCTTGTTATTCAAATAAAATCATTTAGTTAACGGTAACTGTTCACGCTTATTACTTCTCATTCAATACACACACGTTCAGTATTGATACATGTCTTCACCGGATCAAATTTGAGTACTGACAGCAATATTCTAAAACACTGTACGACCAACAGAAGTTTTGACTGTAACCCAAACATGTCCGCTAAAAGAGTTATACCACATATCTGATAATGACTACACATAAGGCTGGTTGGAGAACATTTTCTCACACAAGCGGCTCTTTATGTGGCGCACCCTTCCCCCGCCATCCTTTTCCCTCTTACACTTTAATCGGTGTCAGGTTTCGCTACTAACTGTGTAGAATCTTGCATTTGGGCACCCTTTCCGCCCTTCTCGGTTTGGCACTCCAAGTGGCCGCTACTAACTGTAATACATGAAAGACGTTAACTCTGTCTACAAGCCCTGGCGGGCCCAACGGTATCGACTTGCGTCTGCGTCACCCTCTGACAATGACGTCATTGGATACCGGATTTAGGGGTGTGGGACCAGCACACCACTGGCCCTGCCGTTGTCGGGTTAGCAGTCGTGGTGACGCTACTTCTCACTTTAGTAGCTCATCGGTTGGTCCGCGAGGTTGAGTGCACCCATCTTTTTAGTTCTCCTAGCATGGAAAACCGGGAATTGGAGCCCGGTCCTCTTCTCCATGTGGCAGTCAACAGCACTGATCACTCAGTTGCGGAGAAGGACCGAGTGCAGTATGTCCTGTACAGAAATAGTACAGTTGTGCTGCCTCTGGCGTTCCTCGAAGCTTAGCGGCTCAAGCGGCAGCGAAAAAAGTGGTCCAACTAAAACATTCAGATTTCTTTACGTACTACACGAATATGTAATAAAAAATGGGGGTTCCTATTTAAAAAAAACGCAGTTGATATCTGTTTGACCTATGGCAGCGCCATTTAGCGGCCCAACCATAGCGCTTTCTGGTTTCCCCCTTCAAGCTAGACAAGTTTCGTTCCTTGTAATTTTTTCGTTTGACGCTTATTTCGTGAGATATTTGGCCCGGTCACGATCAATGGACCACCCTGCAAATTGAGGATTACAGGTGAAGGGCAACAGGCACATTTCTTATTTTTAGGTTTCCGGGAAGCATTTGACACGGTGCCCCATTGCAAGCAGTTCACGAAGGCACGAGCATATGGAATGAATACACAGATATGTGAGTGGCTGGAAGACTTCGTAAAAAGTAGAACCCAGTATGTCCTCGACGGCGAATGTTCATCAGAGGCAAGGATACCGTCAGGACAGCTGCCGGAAAGTGTGTTGGGACTGCTCTTCTGTCTATATATAAATGATTTGGAGGACAGGGTGGGCAGCAATCTGCGGTTGTTTACTGATGATGCCGTGAAGTACGATAAGGCGTCGAATTTGAGTGACAGTAGGAAGATATAAGACGAGTTAGACAAAATTTCCAGTTGGTGTTTGGAATGGGAGGTAACCCTAAATGTGGAAAAATGTAAGTTAATGCTTATGAGTTGGAATATCAAACCTGTAATCTTCGGATAGAATACTTCTAGTGTCCTGCTTGACACAATCAAGTCGTTTAAATATGTAGGTTCAACGTTGCAGAGCTATTTGAGGTGGAACGGGCATGTGAGAACTGTGGTAGGGAAGGCAAGTGATGGGCTTTGGTTTATTGGGAGAATTTGAGGAAAGACTGGTTCACTTCTATAGGATACGGCATACAGGACGCTGGTGCGACGTATTTTTCAGCACTGCTCGAGTGTTGAGGATCTGTTCCAGGTTGGACTGAAGGAGGACATCGAAACGATAAAGATGTGGGCTGCTAGGTTTATTACCTGGTTGGTTCGAGCAACACGTGAGTGTTGGGGAAATGCTTCGGAAACTTCCTGGAGGGAAGTCAACGTTCTTTTGGAGAAACACTATTGAGAAAATTTAGAGAACCTGCATCTCGAGCTAACTGCTGGACGATTCTGCTGCCGCCAACATACATTGTGCGTAAGGACCACGAAGATAAGATCCAAGCCGTACAGACAATCATTTTTCCCTTTTTGCGAGTGGAACATGAGGGGCAATGACTAGTACGGTGGCTTGTGAAGTATCTGTGTAGATGTAGGGGTGATGACATACTGTTCTCCCTAAATTTCGTCGACGAGTAGGTCAGTTTGGCAGAGGCAGGATAGGACGTGTCAAATGTTAAGAAAACTTAAACCAGAGTATCTTACAAAGACTTGGTCGCTGGATGAGTATGAAGGGATCTTGTTATAGATGACAGATCTGTATTAAAGTTTAGCTGATCATGTAAACACTGAGGGACATTTTGGATAAAGGTGGAAGCAACAAGGAAATAATGCACAGAATAGGGAAGGGAAAAGTGACAATTAAGGAGGTACACTGCATTACTTGGTATTAAATTGAGTCATAAAATGTGAAAAGTCGGGAGCATTGCTCAGTATGGTGATGAACTATGGGAAGTCTCCAGGGTCAATGAGAAGAAATTGCAGACAGTGTAAATGGAGTTGTTAAGACGAGGTTGTGAAGTAAAAGGAAGAGACAAAATAAAGAAAGAGGTGCTGCGAGAAAAGGATACTGTAGGCACAACTGAAAATAAACTGCTAACGTGCTGCTGATATCTTAGAAGAATGACAGAGGAAAGACAACCGTCTTAAGTGTGGTACTGGAGATCTCCACGTCACAGAAAAAGATGAAGACCCCCAGCTACATTGAAATGGTGGAGTGAGGTGTGCGATGCAGGACAGAGCGTTACAATAAGAGAACTGGCAAGGTAGCAGAAGATGAAAACTTGGATGCGAGATACGCGGTGTGCTGTAGAAAACGCATAGAAAGAAGCAGAAACTACATTTTGAAGTCCCCTTGTACAAGCGCCATCAGCCATCCAGAAGGTTGTTCTTTCAGCCTTTCAAAAGGCTGATGCCCCTCTACCTGAACCATATTTTACTCGGGCCTGTCTATAGATACCTCTGTGATGTGTTTCAACCTACAGTACGCCTATCTACACCGAAGCGCCAAAGAAACCTGTAGAGGCATGTGAATATAAATACAGCGATATCTAATGTAACTCTACCACTACTATTGTAATTTACTATGCTTTTACCTAAATAACAGAAAATCCTGTCTCTATGTTTTCAAGTATAACTCTCTGACTAAAATTTAGTTTAGTTTCCAAATACAGAACACTATGGGAGGATAGTCGTGTTAATAGGAAAAGCTAATTTACCCTTTTTACAGGATTTTACCATGTGTTGTGGCTAATGGTTAAGTAAATCAAGCTATTCACTTCTTTTCCTTAGACCTTGCCCACTGGTTAGATAGAAACGCAGTATGAATAACTTTATATTGAAGCTAGGGCATCTGGGTTCCACGTTCATTTAGTGGTTTATAACGAGTACTAATAGTTTCCAGCCTATCCAGGCAATTAAACAGTGAAGTATTTGAAAACAAGAAGTATAAATTCTGCCTACTTTCTTGCTACTGTTTAATTTGGTTCTTCAAATAAATATTACTCCACTTGACCAATGTTGAGTTACATCGTTATACATTACGTTTCTGAAACAGAAATTTCCAGTAGATAACTTTAAGGAAGAAAAAAATTTGGCCAGGAGGACCTTAAGAAAATAACTGAAGTTTACTTTCAAAAGCTGTTAGTATTTGAACTAACTTTCTATAGTCATTTAACAGATTCTAGTAACTTGGCTTCTCTCTGACTGAATTTCACGAAAGCAAACTTTTACTACAATACTCTGCAATAGTTACTAAAAATTTCTCATTATTTACGCAAAAAAATTAAATGATGCCTCTTTATACCACTTCATAAGCCTGTAAAATAGGTACTCGAATTAATCAAACACCAGGAAGAAACACTATATAGGTGTACGATTAGCATGGAATAACAGGGTGAATCAGTCTCTTGAAAATTGAAGAATGATTATTAAAATACATTTTTAATTAATGGTTCAAGCTGTACAAAAGTGAAAGGCAAATAAATCTTATCTGGTGGCTGTAGGCTTGGATGTGACGAACAATTGTGACTGCTACACTACCCACAGCACGGCCTGCAAGTCGCTTGATGTGTGGGCTTAATTTCTCTTCTTGGGGTCGTTCAATTTTAAATACAGTAGCCCAACAACCCGCAGCTATGCCGTAAGTCGTTTTCAGTCTTCATCAGAGGATTTTTTGTGCAAATTTACAGGCAAGGCAAAACTTCTCCTGCTCCACGAAGGTGTTACCTCAATGACTGCTGCCTACAGACAGTGTGACTTGTCCTCCCCCCCCCCCCCCCCCCATCCCCTGCTCTACGTAGCCCACCAATTCGCCCCTGCCACCTTTTCCACTCTCCAGAGCCACTTTCTTTTCAAACAAACGCACACTGTCTTTTACTTAATACCTATTTGTTACATTGTTCCTAAGCGTGGCCATTTCTTGCAACTGTCAAATTTATGTCCACATGAACAGTTTATGCATACAAATATTTTTAAATATAAAATGTCATCAGAAAATTATTTAAAGTAAGAAACAATTTACGTAGTATTTTACATACATTACTCACATACAATGCGAAGAACTTCATCCTCCGTTACAGCACACTTTACTTTAAATATACAGAAATTATAGTAGCAATAAGCGAAAATTTTAAAGCAAAAAAAATTATAAAAATTTAAATTAACCATAAACAAATAGTGTTATAGTAAACAGGTAGAATTCGGTACTGCGGTTGGCAGTGCTTATATAAGACAAAGTGTGGCGCAGTTGTTGGATTGGTTACTGCTGCCACAATGGCAGGTCATGAAGATTTAAGTGAGGTTGAACGTGGTGTTACAGTCGGGGCACGAGCGATGGGACACACCATCTCCGAGGTAGCGATGAAGTGGGAACTTTCCCGTGGGACCATTTCACGAGTGTACGGTGAATATCATGAATCCCGTAAAACATCGAATCTCCGACATCGCTGCGGCCGGAGAAAGGTCCTGCAAGAACGGGACCAACGACGGCTGAAAAGAAACGTTCAGCGTGACAGAAACGCAACCGTTCCGTAAATTGCTGCAGATTTCAATGCTGGGCCATCATCAAATGACCTTTCAACGAAACATCACCGATACTGACTTTCGGAGTCGAAGGCCCACTTGTGTAGCCTTGATAACTGCACGACACAAATCCTTACGCCTCGCCTATGCCCGTCAGCACCGACATTGGACTGTTGAGTGCTGGCGTGCAGAACACGTATGTCTGACTTGAGAAATACATTTAAATAGGCTTTTCAGTAGAGTGGCGTGCAACAGCATCGGTGCGGAGTACGGAAGCTAACAGCCTCGTACCGCTGCCATTTGATCATTACTGCGACTCTACGAACCTACGTCATACAAGTAAACTTATTAAACATAGGCATAGCTGGACAGTCCTGGACGCTTTGATCCATTTCAAGGCACTCTTAATTAAGGGGAAAAATTTCTTTGTGAAGCACATTAATATTTAACTCAGCATTCAAGTAAAATTCATTCCAACTTTAATATTTCAGGTTCAATATTCATTGAAGTGAATCGCAATTTAAATTTCTCTCCCTTTATTGCTCTGTTACCATATAAAATGTGGCAACATTGTATAGTGCTTTTTTTAGAAATGTGTGTATCTGAAAAATTTATAGTGTGTAATTTCTGTTTTGTAGATTTTGTTTCATGCTCGCTGTGGAGCAGAGTATACACGCGGTAACTGAACAACCTGATCCATCACAAACGAACTTCTAGGCTCAACAGTTATTAATACAGGCAATATTAGTAAATTTTATGTGATTATAGATTTCTGTTCCAGTCTTCTAACACACAAACGTTTTAACAAGGACACGTAATGTGTTGTACGTACACTCAGGTTCAGGAAAAACAGAACACCTTCACGACAAGAGATAGGGCGTTCATCCTCACAACACATGCACATTAGTATTATCTTATGACTAACATTTCAGTCACCTCGGATCACCATGTGCCCTGTTGTCTACTAGGCACAGGGCCCGGCTAGCTTGTCCCATGCGTGAGTCCCATGCGTGACGGGACCGACACTTATAAGGCGCAAATGGCTTCCTGCGGTATAGCCATCCATACTATATTCACCTGGTTCCGAAGTTCATCTGTGGTCGTTGGCAATCTGTCACAGCGCTGCACCCGTCGTTTCACCATATCCTACTAGTTTTCGATTGGCGACAAATCTGGTGATCTGACGGGACAGGGCAAAACACTGACATCCTGTGACACCCAGAAGATACGTGTTCGTGCAGCAACATGCGGTCGTGCATTGTCTCGCTGAAAAATGGCGCCTTGGGCCATGTGCAGAAAGGGTATGGCTACGGGTACCAGGATGTCATTCACGTAGGTCTCACTGGTCACAGTGCCCCAGACATGCGCCGACTATGAGTTGTGATTGTACCGAATGTCACCCCACACCATAAGGCATTGAAATGAAGCTATATGTATTGTGCAAATGTAGTCACTGTGATGCCGCTCCCCCTGTCTGCGCCGAACCAAAATGGGCCCATCAATTTCAAACGAACAAAACCTGGATTCGTCAGAAAACACAACCCGATGTCGTTGTTGGAACAAGTAAAGGATCAAACAGGTTCTGACTTTGTCCAGTGGAGGGAGCTGATTAATGGGTCTGTGAAGAAATTTCCACGAGACTCATAAGAAGTCCGAGGCTCGGTGCAAATACAAAAGATAGAGGAATGAGACCCGCAAACGCCATAGGCCTCGAGCCCCATTCCAAGTACAAACATGAATAATAGGTAAGCGTACGAAGCATTCATGAAGTGCAACGCAGATGCTGCTACAGGCGTAGTGTCACCGACAAACCTACATGCGACCGTGTTCATGGAAGAAAAATTATGGAACCATAGGCAGTTTCAACCATATACTGATGAAAGAAAATCTGTGAATCAGATTGTTTCTTGGAGTTTTGTCAAGAGCGTGAACTGAACCTCGGATAATTAGCTATGTGGCAGGCTATTGCCAGGGAGACCCTGAAATGTGGGCAACGGAAGAGGTTGAGCAGTGCAATACTTACGAAGTGTTGAAAATGGTTTTCTAGTGAAGTTTTGGTCACGTGGCCCACAAGAGATGCTTAAAAACAGGTGTTTAACCCAGAAGTCTTCTCTCCCGAGAGAGGAAATTTAAGGCGGTATTTTGAAAAAAGTATATGAGTATTTCGCGCTATGAGGATGAGCCGATTGCCCATAAAGGTTAGCTGCGCATAGAAAAAACAAAATTTTCAGTGAAAATCAGGGACAAGGTCATCCATGCCAATGAGGACAATGTGGAAGAGTTCGTGTCAGTACTAGAGTCAATAGGTCTGATTCAAGAGGACGTGAAAGCTGGACAAGGATCAATGGGTAATAATATGCCCTGTCCTAGCCAGTACAGCGACCGTGCATACAATTACTCGTATAAACAATGAGTGCTCAAATGGTTAACAGTAGTAACAATAATCAGCCACAAGATCACCAGTATCGAAATATCGGTAATTGCCACAGTCACCGAGCAAATGGAAATGGTTCTGGTTTTAGATCGAATAAGAACAAGTATAATCGGCCAGACCGTAGGTTCAAATCTGTGTATGGGAACAACAGTAATACGAACCTTAACCACCAGTGGAATAAGACAATCAGATGGCAGACCCACAATCAACGGATGCGAACAGTGGGGAAACAGATGCCAATAATCACGGGTGTGAGTAAGAATAGTGCTCCACGACAGGCCACCATTCCGACTAAACTAAACACAGCCGCACTTTCGCCCAGAGGAGCGGTCGGTGAGGACTGCATGGGCTATAAACAGAAGTTTAACTTGTTCCGATATAATGCAGGTGTTGACTTGATAGAAGAGTTCCGTGCGGATGCTAATCAATGTAATGGAATTATCCAACAATTCCAATTTCCGTGGTAAAGCGATTGTAGAAGGCATGCAAGGTACTGTATTGTTGGATACGGATGCGTTACTTAATGTGATCTCTCGCGGGTTGTTTGACAAACTGCCGCTGAAGAAAAGATTGGCTACTCTTCCAGTATGCAACTGTAGGACAGCTGGTGCAGTAGACAGCCGTTGTTGGTAGTTTAAATTGGAAATGTAGCTATGTAACACACGTTTCTTGTGGTAAATAACTTATTAGCCGATTGTACCGTTGGTTGGTAATGAGAAATACGGACTACCGACTTCTCTGGAGGCAAATTTGTATTTAATGTAGAAGGCGCCGAATTATGATTAGACCTTCTCAGGAAGGAGAGTAAGCACGAGCGATACTGCAGAGGGGGTACATATTAATTTGATTATGGACAGCAACCGTAATATCTGTACATGTATTAACAAAGCTAATACGCCTCTTTGTTCGGAGGAATAGTTCTGTAAGAAATTAGAAGTGACAACACACCTTATTCAAGCTCGCGAGGTTTAGTTTAGTTTAATTAACAGTTACTATGAAGTCTATGAGGAATGTTCTGACCATGTAAAGGGATATATGCGCCACCTTGAAGTTTACCCAAATAAGACCTTCTGCTACAGTTTCTACCAAATCCCCTGCTAACTGAAATGTGCAGTAGAGGAAGAGGTCAACTAAATGGTTTTGTGGGACGTATTTGAGCCTTTGGACAGCATCTAAAGTAGCCGTTCCATGTGGTACTGAAATGTGACAGCAAATCTCACGTAGTACTTAACGCCCGGGTGATTAATATAGCGATACACACCCAGCAAATATTAATGAGTTAATACAAAAGTTTCATGGTGTACAGTACTTGACCAGTACAGACACGAGTACGTCGTACTATCAGATTAGCCTTGATCAGCCTTCACGGAAGTGCACATCATTCTTATATGCAGGAAGGAGCTCCTATTTTAATGTTCTCTCAGTCGGTCTTAATGTTAGCGCTGGAGCATTCGTCCAAGCTTTATGTGTTGGGTCCTGCGCTGAGAAGTGGCTTGGCATTCTTTGTGGGCAATCTGTTAGTAGCAACAGCTACCTGGGAGCAACACCTGGAGTTATTAAACAGAGTACTAGAGGCTTTTAGAAAATGTGAAGTGACGATAAAATTGCAAAAGTCACACTTTTCCTCGGAAAAGATGTAGTTTCTGGGCCATATTATTCGTGCGAAAGGGATTCTGCCCGATTCAGAGGAGATTCGCTCGACTAAGAACTTTTCCACTATACGAACGAAAAAATAGCTGAAAGGGTGTCTGGGATTCGCCTCCTTCTTTCGAATGGCCGTGACGGATCAGTCGCTTAATGCAGAAGCATTGTTGAATCTGTTGCGAAATTACGCGGTCTGGGACTGGACGAGAGAGAGAGTAATGAAGCATTTAATGCTATCAAAAAGACATTGGTAGAGTCCAGGCTGTTGTACCACGCAGACATGTCACTAGGTTCTGGTGTGATGGCTGATGCATCTTCAGTCAGATTAGTAGCTGCCTATTCCAGACGAGGAGGGTAGACGGAAAGCCAACGTTTTGTCCAGTAGAATTTGCTAGTGGATCATTGTCGCCTTGCGAAAGGTCGTACACCACAACAGAACAGGAAGCGCTGGCAGTGTATGGGCTTTCCGCTAGTTCATTGACTAGCTATTTGGAGCCAACACAACGGCGTATTGTGATCACCAGGTTCTAACGTTCTTGCGAACCTATGAGTCAATCCTTTCCAAACTGTCATGATGGATTTTGGTAATGCAAGAATTCAATTTAAAAATTGTATATATAATCGGAAAGAAAAAGGTAGTAGCGGATGCCCTATTGTGACTTCCCGAAGTGTTAGATCTAGAAACAGCTGTGGATGAACAAATGGGTGATACCCCTACCTTTTGATGTAGGACCAGGTAATCAGCAGATACTACCTGGAGATTTTCCGGAGTATGGCTGTCCTGCAAGAACAACACGACGGGTTGATCAAATGTTAGGCAGTTGCTGCAACACCAACAGAGCACAGACTGCAGATTCTCGTAATATCGTGAATCAAGTATTATTCCATTTTAAGAGTGATAACGTGCAAGACTGGTGTGTCTGCATTCCTCAAGACTGCGAGAAACAACTGATTTAGTATGCTCACTGCGTTTAGGACCAATTTTTTGCTTGTTTACAGAAGTGTGCAAATAAGATGAGAACCAATTTTTACTTTCTTGCTATCAGAAAGAAAGTGTTAGTAGAAATCAAGTACCGTCAGGTTTACCAGCTGCAAACAGCAGTTTGTGCTCCTGTTCTGAAACGACTGTTCACCGACTTCATGCAGCTATTTGAGAAACCACATGCTGTGCTTTCCGTCAGTGTAGGAAATGTCACATGTTTTGTTTGGAGGTATGTACTCGCTAGAGCAGGAAGGTACTAACATCCAAATACCGCCCTGAAGGGAACCCAATTGTGAGAGTCTTCTGAAAAATTAGAAAGATTTATGCGTACATACTGCCAGAATAGGCAAACAAAAGGGACTGACTACTTGGCGAAGAAATTATGAAACACTTACCGAGTACAACAACCCAATTCACAAGGGAGCTGAAGGTAAGGCAAAAAGAAAGGAGTGAGTGGGTTCTATATATATATCAAGGATAACAGTTGAGAATCCTCAGTGGGAGGCGAAACTAAGACAAGCATTAGTTAATCTGACTGAGTAAGCTCGAGTTCGGGAACAGGCATACGATACAAGGAGATTGCGGATAAAATGTATAATGTGGGAGAGCAAGAACTCTTGCAGACTCATTTGAAATCTTCGCTCTTGAAGAGAATAAATAAGAAATGGCAACTATTATATGTTGGTCTATCTGTAATGCTAAGAAATCTACATCGTGGAACTTAATTACTAGGCTATCCAAGAACGGACCATCTCCTGAATAGACGAATCTCAGATGGAGTGTAAAAATGAGGATATTTTCTTCTAAATAGCAGATTTAAATAGATGTTTCGTGCATCTTTTCTTTTTAGTATGTAAGATTATTATTGAGTCCTCAGTTCTTAAAGGAACTTGACGATAATTTCCGATTTGAGTATTTTTATGTAAATATATGTACTAATCCTAATCCTAGAGAGATGAGAGTTTATAATAGTCATATTTTTATTTAAATTAGTGACTGCTGACTTCTATGTGTAGTGTGAAGTTTCTATTTCCGGGCAACGATTGTCAGCTTAGTTATACTTAATAACAGTGTGTCAAGCAACGTCAGTTCCGTGGACTCTAGACAACCCATAACTGAAGTGTGGTAATTTTTTTACCACTCTGCACTAAATTTAGTCTGTGTTTTTACCACTATAAATCATTAACGAATCATAAACCAGCATCAGTAGGGCGGCTGGTACACGCCCCTATAGTGGGGACTGTCGGCTAAAATCTTGCGCTGAGAATACTGAGGTGAATTCGAGCCTTCAGCTCATACTTAGCCAAGAGATTACTCTATCCCGGAACGGACCAGATAAAAGGGTTGTTCTCACATCATGATACAAAACGATTTTTTCTCCTGAGTAGATGAATCTCAGCTGAAGTGTAAAAATGAAGGGATTTTCTTATAAATAGCAGAGTTAAGTAGCCCACTAAAATTATCCGATCCGTAATATGTAGTAGGGCTTTAGTGGAAGATGACAGAGAGCAATTTTTTTAAATATTTCTACTGTAATCATTAATACTGAGGATGAACGTCACGATACAAACCACTACGAACTTCTACTGATAAAGTGGCAGTTTCCATAGTGACGATGTGAACCTCCAACTCAAATATAAAAAGAAAGCCCACGTGTTCGACACTCACAAGCTATGAACAAGCCGGTCGAATGCAGAAGATCTTGGATGAGGTGTTAACTGTTGTGATTAGTGAAAAGGTGTGAGTGTACCTTGGATTCCGTGAACAATTTGTCACATTTGTCCGGAAAATCTTCTGATACTGGTAACGAGTTAGTGACAGTGCAAAAGCTGAATCGACTTCTGACAACCTTCAGATCTATTATCATTTCTAAATTACGTTCCTGATTCGGAAGGTTCGGAGAGGCCACAATTATGGACTAAACCGTTTTCTCTCAGGAACTGACTGATTTTGCCTGAGAAATGATTGTTGATTTCATGCACTACATCCAATAAAATTCTAAGGCTTGATGATGAGCCCAGTTCCTGTTCCATTCCACTTGCTTACCAACCAAGAAGGATATCCCTTGTTCTACACCCTCTAGATCATCTTCTCTTCTCAGCGGTCGTACAGTTTCGTCGACGGCGGCTTTAGATCCAAACGATGCGTTCAGTTAAACAATCGCATTTTGAACAGTCCTAATCACACCCAACTCTCACCGTAGACGTGAATTGACAGCGAAGATTGCTATAAAAACTTATCTGATTATGCAAAGGACAATTATTGTAATGTAATAACGACATATTGTATCTGTTCTTTCAGTTTAAAACCCGTATTTTATGAATCATAATACTTATAAACTAATTATCTCATAAGTTCATATGATTGCGATTGTTTTTGAGACATTCATAAGACTGACGGATGTTTCTCGAGGTTTTGCATGGTTTTCCGGTAAGACTTGCCCTAATGAGGTGACCTTAAAGTTAAATTATCACTGAAAAATTCGCTGTTCTAATGTACCCAAACATTCAATATAACCAACCTTAGTGAGCAGTAGCTTGTTGCCTTATGCTACCTTTAGTGATTATATCTGCTGCTATTGTTTACTTCGCAGCATTTGATACTGAGTGCATCTCTTGCTAGCCTTTAGTGTGTCTTACCCTGCTGCCTCAACCCGCGACGACACGGCATGTGCAGCGTCGCTGCGTGTGGACAGCGTTGTCATCTGTACGTTATACGGTACAACTTCTGCGTTATGCAACGAATTTAATACTTTTTAACCTGGCTTATATTCACAGATGTAAGAATAGATGTTCCATTCCTTATCTGATCATCATAAGGGTCGCTTTTCTTTTTATTTTCTAAAGTAGCCTGCGCTCTTCCTCAGAGTACAAGTCATCTCCGTACTGAATTTCATTGAAGTCAGTTCAACAGTTTTGTCGTGAAAACTCAACCGACAGTTACTTTCTTATTTAGTAACATTGGCCAGTAAAATGAAATGGAATGTGTTGCATGTTTTTTCGGCTGGAGACCAACTTTAGGATGATCGGCCATTTGGCACAAGTCTTTTTATATCATGCCACCTCGGCAACTTGCGAGTCCATTATGATAAAAAAAAATGATGAAGACAACACAAACACCAGTCCCGAGCGGAGAACATCTGTTGAAACATCCGTAGTTCTGCTATGATGAGCGATACGGACAATCTAAAATAAAAGTCGTACGTCTTAACATTATTAGATAACGTTTAACTTAAGAAGAAAGAAAGCAAATAGTTTCAAGTTCCGAGCAGCGCAAACATTATAATATCTGTAATCGTAAAAACGTCAGCTGTCCTCATGTGTCTGCCTGTTACGCGTAGCTGCACTCGCATGTGATAATCAAGTGCAGCCTCAATGAAAGTCTCCTACGATCTACATATTAAGGCACGACATGTCTCTACTTGTCTTACAGCAATGAAAAAGAAGCCTATGTTGTGAATCTTCAGGTGTCTCAGAAGCTCTAAGAGACGCATGACGCTCAACCCTTAGAACGCGACTGGTTTGTGACTGATGTTAGCACGGACGTAGGGATCAGAAACGTTGTGGGTTGTATAAGTACTGAATTCAGTAGGTTGAGTCGTATTATGTAGTATATATCAAATAATAAAAGCATCTACACACATATGATATAAATCCAAAGTCAAATACACTCCTGGAAATGGAAAAAAGAACACATTGACACCGGTGTGTCAGACCCACCATACTTGCTCCGGACACTGCGAGAGGGCTCTACAAGCAATGATCACACGCACGGCACAGCGGACACACCAGAAACCGCGGTGTTGGCCGTCGAATGGCGCTAGCTGCGCAGCATTTGTGCACCGCCGCCATCAGTGTCAGCCAGTTTGCCGTGGCATACGGAGCTCCATCGCAGTCTTCAACACTGGTAGCATGCCGCGACATCGTGGACGTGAACCGTATGTGCAGTTGACGGACTTTGAGCGAGGGCGTATAGTGGACATGCGGGATGCCGGGTGGACGTACCGCCGAATTGCTCAACACGTGGGGCGTGAGGTCTCCACAGTACATCGATGTTGTCGCCAGTGGTCGGCGGAAGGTGCACGTGCCCGTCGACCTGGGACCGGACCGCAGCGACGCACGGATGCACGCCAAGACCGTAGGATCCTACGCAGTGCCGTAGGGGACCGCACCGCCACTTCCCAGCAAATTGGGGACACTGTTGCTCCTGGGGTATCGGCGAGGACCATTCGCAACCGTCTCCATGAAGCTGGGCTACGGTCCCGCACACCGTTAGGCCGTCTTCCGCTCACGCCCCAACATCGTGCAGCCCGCCTCCAGTGGTGTCGCGACAGGCGTGAATGGAGGGACGAATGGAGACCTGTCGTCTTCAGCGATGAGAGTCGCTTCTGCCTTGGTGATAATGATGATCGTATGCGTGTTTGGCGCCGTGCAGGTGAGCGCCACAATCAGGACTGCATACGACCGAGGCACACAGGGCCAACACCCGGCATCATGGTGTGGGGAGCGATCTCCTACACTGGCCGTACACCTCTGGTGATCGTCGAGGGGACACTGAATAGTGCATGGTACATCCAAACCGTCATCGAACCCATCGTTCTACCATTCCTAGACCTGCAAGGGAACTTGCTGTTCGAACAGGACAATGCACGTCCGCATGTATCCCGTGCCACCCAACGTGCTCTAGAAGGTGTAAGTCAACTACCCTGGCCAGCAAGATCTCCGGATCTGTCCCCCATTGAGCATGTTTGGGACTGGATGACGCGTCGTCTCACGCGGTCTGCACGTCCAGCACGAACGCTGGTCCAACTGATGCGCCAGGTGGAAATGGCATGGCAAGCCGTTCCACAGGACTACATCCAGCATCTCTACGATCGTCTCCATGGGAGAATAGCAGCGTGCATTGCTGCGAAAGGTGGATATACACTGTACTAGTGCCGACATTGTGCATGCTCTGTTGCTTGTGTCTATGTGCCTGTGGTTCTGTCAGTGTGATCATGTGATGTATCTGACCCCAGGAATGTGTCAATAAAGTTTCCCCTCTGGGACAATGAATTCACGGTGTTCTTATTTCAATTTCCAGGAGTGTAATTATGCGAACGTAGTACTACTGGCTCTACAACCCTCCCCCCCTCCCCCTCAATAATATCGCTGCCCTACCCTTGCAAGAACAACTGTGTCTTTGCCAGACCAGTTCTCTGTGTGCATACTCCGCGACAGTAAAAGTGTTCATGGCAAGTAACGGGAATGCGCGTGATCTTTTATCGTCGTAATTATCACGTCCGCTCCCCACTACCAACAGAATAAATAGCTGACTCAAAGAGTAATTATTTTTCCGTATTTCCTTTACATTATTGAAAGCAATAAATATCTAGCACTACAAACTTTTTGAAGTAGCCTACGTTCTTCCTCAGTGTTCATGCTACCTCGATACCAAATTTCATCAAAAACGATTCAACGGGTTATTCGTGAAAGCGAAACGGAGTTACTTTCACACTCACAATATTATATGACTCTGAGCACTATAGAATTTACTATATGAGGTCATTAGTCCCCTAGACTTCCAAGTACTTAAACCTAAGTACATCACACACAACCATGCCCGAGGCAGGATTCGAGCCTGCGACCGTAGCAGTCGTGCGGATCCGGATTGAAGCGCCTAGAACCGCTCGGTCACAACGGCCGACAATATGATATGGATTAGATCGTTGTTTTAGTGGAACAACGTTCCAAAAAATTTTAGTTCTAATACAGCAGTCACTACATTTGGTTAATCTATCATTATATTCCCTCATTCTTTACACATTCTCAAAATGTGTCTGAGCCTGAGGGATTTGAACTGTAAATACGTAACTGCTAATCTTGTTCATTTTTCCAAACCAAGATTTTTTCGAGGCGTTTTGCTCCCCCACTTTTCAGTGGCACTGAGAACCTTTGAATTAAAGTCCCGAAGCGGCGTTTTTCTGACTGTACGAAAGCTAATACACTATGCAGATGATAAACGGGTATTCATTTGACAAATATATTATACTATAACTGACATTTGATTACATTTTCACGCAGTTTGGGTGCATAGATCCTGAAAATCAGTACAAAGAACAACCACCTCTGGCCGTAATAACGGCTTTGATAAGCCTGGGCATCGAGTGAAACAGAGCTTGGATGGCGTGTACAGGTGCAGCTATCCATGCAGCTACAACACGATACCACAGTTCATCAAGAGCAGTGACTGGCGTATTGTGACGAGCCAGTTGCTCGGCCACCATTGACCAGAAGTTTTCAATTGGTGAGAGATCTGGAGAATGAGCTGGCCAGGGCAGCAGTCGAACATTTTCTGTATCCAGAAAGGCCCGTAAAGGACCTGCAACATGAGGTCGTGCATTATCCTGCTGAAATGTAGAGTTTCGCAATGATCGAATGAAGGGTAGAGGTACGGGTCGTTATACGTCTGAAATGCAACGTCCACTGTTCAAAGTGCCGTCAATTCGAACAAGAGATGACCGAGACGTGTAACCAATGGCAGCCCATACCATCACGCCGAGTGATACGCCAGTATGGCGATGACGAATACACGCTTCCAATGTGCGTTCACCACTATGTCGCCAAACACGGATGCGACCATCATGATGCTGTAAACAGAACCTGGATTTATCCGAAAAAATGGCGTTTTTCCATTCGTGTACCCAGGTTCGTCGTTGAGTACACCATCGCAGGCGCTGCTGTCTGTGATGCAGCGTCGAGGGTAAACGCAGCCATTGTCTCCGAGCTGATAGTCCATGATGCTGCAAACGTTCTCGAACTTATCGTTCAGATGGTTGTTGTCTTGGAAGTGTCCCCATCTGTTGACTCAGGGAACGAGACGTGGCTGCAGGATCCGTTACAGCCATGTGGATAAGATACCTGTAATATCGACTGCTAGTGATTCGAGGCCGTTGGGAACCAGCACGGCTCTCCGTATTACTCTCCCGAACCCACCGATTCCATATTCTGCTAACAGTCACTGGGTGTCGACCAACGCGAGCAGCAATGTCGCGATACAATCCCCGTCCAACAAGAGTCGTCGATCATTCAAGGTATGTTTTAAACGACCAAGTGCATGATAATTGGACAGGGAGAGACCAGGGCTATGGCAAGATGCGGTAGTATCTCTCACGTAACTTCTGCGTTACGACATTTGGGATTTCAGGACATATCATGTCAGAAACAACTGGTCCACCGTACCACAACGGTGGTTTTCGACAGACATGCTGCCCTGGACACATTCTTCATTTTTCGATGGAAGTCTGCCAGTGTCTGTCTTTCGGCAGCGAAGAAAAGAATAACTGCACGCTGGTCCTCTTTGGACGTATTTGGTACTAACGTCACCATAGTCCGCTCTCCGCATTTACCGCACATTCATCGGAAAGACCGGATACCACAGCATCTCTTTTTGCATGTAGGTGCTTATATACAGGCATCGGAGTCGTGATATGTCACAGATACACTACAGCAACGTCCTCGAACGGTAATTTTCTGATGAACCCTTATAGTAGAATCCATTCTCAGAAGAAAGTGTTTTTGGCATATTCCGGTCTATGTCTGATACATTCCTGAATGCGTTAGCATAACGCTTCTTTACGCCTATTACTATGAAATGTCTTCCTCACATATTCGTCCTAATGTCAACGCCTTTCATCTACTGTATCCATCTACGAGGTTTGTCCGGAAAATACGTATAAAAGTTGAATAATAACTTTATTTTACAATTATTCAGGTACTACAATATGGTCTCCTTCAAAGTACTCGCCCTGAGACGCGATACACTTCTGCCAACGCCGTTTCCACTGTTGATAACATTGCTGAAAGTCTTCAGTTGTGATGTTGTTGAGTTGCCGTGTCGTTTTCGCCTTGATGGCTTCTACATCTCCCAAGCGCCGCCCCCGAAGCACCATTTTGCATTTCGGGATCATGAAGAAGTCAGACGGGGCTAAATCGGGTGAAAAAGCCGGGTGGTCTGTCAGGGTGATTGAGCTTCGGGCCAAAAACTCGCGCACAACGAGCGACGTGTGAGCGTGCGCATTGTCGTGATGAAGGATCCACCTGCCCCCTTTTGCCAACTCCGGTCGAACTCGGGCCACACGAGCTCTGAGACGTGTCAGAACTTAAACGTAAAAATTTCGTTTGCTCTCTCGCCGGGGGAACAAATTCCTTGTGAACAATGCCTATAGAATCAAAGAAAACAATCTGGACCTTGGTTTTCGCGCCTCTTTTGTTCTCGGTTCTCCTGCTAGTTTCCATTCCTTGCTTTGAGATTTGAGCTCCTCATCGAATTCGTTAAACCAGGACACGTCTCCAGTGATGACTCGGTTGAGAAAGTCCCCTCGTTCCTCTGCTTCCAATCAATCCTCACAGCACTCAACCCTCTTCGCTTTCTGTTCTGGCGTCAAGAGCTTCGGTACGATGTTCGCACACAATTTCTTCATTTCAAGTTTTTGTGCCAGGATTTAGTGAGCGATTTTTTTTTGGATTGACAGATCGTCAGCAATCATTCTGACTGTCAATCTACGGTCGTTAAGAATACAAGCCCGAATTCGTTCAACATTTGCATCGGAACTCAATGTCGACGGGCGTCCTGGGCGAGGGTCACCGTTCACTTCTTCTTGGCCATCCCGGAACCTTTTTAACCACTTGTTCACGGTTGGTTCCTTCAGAGAATTGTCTTCGTAAACCTGTTTCACACACGCAAAAATCTCACAACCATTCTTGCCTACCTTTCCAAGAACCTTGATGTTGACGCGCTGTTCCTCAATCAGAGAGAGCTTCATGCGTTGATGGGATTGATTACAGCTGTAGTCCCACCTGGCGGTGACTGCAACTTGTAACATAAAGATATTATTCAACTTTTATACGTATTTTCCGGACAAACCTCGTATACGTACATGTGAGGGATGACAGCTGCCTATCGATCAGTTCTCGCTGTCCAGTCCTACGCGTCTGATGTGGATCACACTCCAGTGCGTCATTCCAGGGGGCGAGACCCGTATTCAGTTTCCATGCCGCCCTCTGGCCAGTGGTGCTAACAGGTTTTGCGCTCCCTGAGCTTTGTGCCGGCTTCACGGCGCGTCCGCTGCCCGCGGCAGGCCTTTATTAACCGGAGGAAGACAGATAGCGGTGCCCGCTCCAAATCCTATTAGAGAGAGAGAGAGAGAGAGAGAGACTGTGTGTGTGTGTGTGTGTGAGAGAAAGTGCTGTGCTCTGGCCGTGCGCCGGCGCTGACCTTCTGGTCGCGCAGAGATTGCGACCTAATGAAAACATATTACTCAAGGTTGTAAGCCGGATTACCCGCCTAATGCGTCTGCGTTTTCATAAACCGTGTCTGCGTCGCACCGTCTCGTTCGCTACCGGAGCGAACGTGTAAAACATCTGTCCGCAGCTCGCGGTGTGCAGTGGGGAAACTGAGCTGCAGACGCGTCTTCAACGTTGGTACACTATGAAGTGAATTCCAACAGGGTTGGATTTACTCATAGGAAAGGGCATAGGGCGCCAAGGAGAAAGGGTACCGAGAGACCACGATGGGCGCTTCTGTTTTTGGAGGTATTGGTAGCGTGCAAAAGAAAAAGAGCTGTAAGTAATTTGAAAACATGAAACCCAGTACCCAACCGCACTGTAGCCAGTATAGTGCTTAATTCATTGTCGACATCACAGTTGGAGGGTGACTCACGACCGGATCCTGGGACCAGTATCGGGAGAGGGAGCGTTAATATCTGCTACACTCAACCGCCCGGCCCCCCGCGCCAATGTAACTTCTCGCCACCATCTATGTTTACAAGCCACAATTGCGTACTGTCGTAACTCCTAGTCGCCATCTTTGTAAACCCTCGTCGCTACTACTGTGGAGGTCGAGTTGCCACTGCTGCTACGGTAGACCCAGTTTATGAATTCGTGAAACGGCTTCTGGTGCAGTGCACCGCTAAGGCGCTTTTACACAACTATGCCCCAGGGTCAGGTATTGGAATAGGAGAACGAAGATTCTACAGCATTCCAACAAATTAGTAACAAGGTCACACAAATGAGCTAAAACGTTTACCTATCTTTGTGACTTGCCGAATAATGAAATCCACAGCACTCCACGTAATATAACATGGCCTTTATTGGTTAAGTGCAAATAATCGTAGGTAAACTTCACAGGACATCGCAAATGCAGTTTGCGACAACTATCTGTTCACTTCTAAGAGTTCACTAAACGACGTTCCCTGTCTAGATCAGCCCTGGACGACGATCTACAACCAACTGGGCGAGACCTGCTCTTCTGTCTCCCGAGCAGGCTTCTGTGCGTTGACGTCCGGTCACTGGCGGATTGTACTCGGCCGGCAATTGGCCGACGCCAAGTCGATATCTTCATCAAATGTTGTTCAAAAGCGTGTGAAATCTTATGGGACTTAATTTGTTCAAATGGCTCTGAGCACTGTGGGACTTAACTTCGGAGGTCATCAGTCCCCTAGAACTTAGAACTACTTAAACCTAACTAACCTAAGGACATCACACACATCCATGCCCGTGGCAGGATTCGAACCTGCGACCGTAGCGGTCGCGCGGTTCCAGACCGTAGCGCCTAGAACCGCTCGGCCAAACCGGCTGGCGGGACTTAACTGCTAAGGTCATCAGTCCCTAAGCTTACACACTACTTACCCTAAATTATCCTAAGGACTAACTCACACACGCATGCCCGAGGGAGGACTCGAACCTCCGCCTGGACCAGCCGCACAGTCCAGGACTGCAGCGCCCTGGACCACTCGGCTAATCCCGCGCGGCAATATCTTCATCCACAGCGCCGCCTGTGGCGCTGGTGGAACTCGCGCAAGTGGCGAGGCTGTATCGCATTGGCACCAGATCGCATCTATGGGGCCTGCGGTGCCTTTGCCCTGGCTGTGACTTGTTCGGACGGCACAGTATCCTTCGATAACAACATTTATCAGGTAATATTTGTGAAGAGTATAACATTTAGCTATTTCAGAAAGGAAGACAAAATCAATAGCTTTTAAAGCGTAAACAGAACAGGTCAAGCATTTTAGCTATTTATTTGTGGAACAAAAACACATTCCAGAATAATAAAACAAGAAAAAAATAAGAGTGAAATTTCGTAATACAGTGCAGTTCTAATGATTTTTACGGAAGTCAATCGTGGCTTATAAACAAACGGCAAGAAAGTCACCTACAAACAGGTGAGATGAGATTTCTAAGAGCAGCAAAGCAATGCATAAGAGCCGACAGACTTTGAAATTTGAAAATTAAGGAAGAAGTGAATTTATTTAATATCCTCAATGTAAGGCAAAATAGGAGGAAATGGAATGAACACCTCGAATCAATGATTTGGGATAGATGATCTCTCCACATGAGAAGATTTAAGCCAGTTATGAAAAGAAGTCAAAGGAGACCTAGGAAGCAATGGGTGCTGTCACTGGCAAAACAAAAAGACCTAATGCTTGAAGAATAAGAACAAGAAGACGGAAATATGTAAAATATTTTAATATAATAATGAGTTATTTACATTAGCACATCGTTTTAGGACAACGTCCAAGAAATTCCATTCTAGAGAAATACACATTTGTAGAGCATTTATCCAATAGCGTTGAAAATCGTTCGTTGAAATGTCAGCTGTCAAGTTATTCATTCTTATTCGCACTTTGAGTCGCAAGTCGGTTGCAGAGAAATCCTGTACCAGGCTATCCATTGCCTAATACAGGCTGTAATGTGTACGAGTGCGGATATTTTCATAAGAGGTGCGACAATAGAGTAATGAGACTGATGTGAAAAAAATGTTGCTTACCGTTTTAGTCAATTTAAGTATTGTCTCCTTCAAATTAGTTCACTTCTGATTGCACACACTTTTTCCAGCGCTTCTGCCATTGATTGTAACGTTGCAGGAACTCATCTTCTGTAATATCTTCGTCACAGCTTATTGGACATCTTGTGGTGTTTGAAAATGTTGTCCCTTGATCGCCGTTTTGACTCTTGGAAATAGAAAAAAGTCACACGGAGCGATATCTGGTGAGTAAGGTGGATGTGGTAGAACTGAAATTTGTTTTAAGGTTAAAAATTGCTGCACTGACAGAGCAGTAAGGGATGGCACATTATCATGATGCAGAATCCAATTATCAGCAGTATTGGAACGGACATAAAGAACTCTTTTACGAAATCTTTCTAAAATTTCTTTGTAGTAATATTCGTTAACTGTTTGACCAGGAGGCACCTACTCTTTATGAACAATTCCCTAGGAATCAAAGAAGCGCACAAGCATGCATTTCACTTTTCACTTTGACATGCGAGCTTTTTTTGGTCTTGGTGATCTTGAGCACCATTGCAAACTTTGGCGTTTTTTCTCTGGATCGCACTAAAAAAACCAAGGCGGCTCAACAGTTCTGGATTGATTTCTTTTTGCTTTAACAGATCGGCTGCCACATTTTTCCGTGTTTCTCGCTGTTGAGGCGTGAGATTTTTTGGGACCATTCTTGCAGAAATCTTTCTCATACCAAGATCTTCAGTTATTATTAGACGAACCGTTTCTTGATCGATGTTCAGTTCTTGTGCAATCATTTTCACGGACATTCTTTGGTCAGATCGTACGAGTTCACGCACCCTGGCCAAGATGATATCCGCTTGTGAGGTTGATGGTTGTCCATTGCGGTCTTCGTATTCAACATTCATTCCGCCTTCACTAAACATTTTATGCCAACGAAAAACTTGAGCTCTTGACATAACTTCCTCTCCTAATGCCTTCTGAAGCTTACCCTAAGTTGTCGTCGCGTTTTCACCCAATTTAACGAAAAAAGAAATGGCATACCGCTGCCCAATATTATGAGGTTCCATTTCCGTGACGAGAGACATACACCCGTGTTGACTTGTTACAGCAAAACTCACGACTGAGCTGCTGCACCGATGTGCTGCCTGGACTAGAAGCAGCTATAGACCAAGGTCAAAGATATTGTGCCTACGCAAGCAGGGTTGCCACATCTTGCAAAGACAATCAGTCTCAATACCTTATTGTCGCATCTCGTATGTGGTACCTTAATGTGTACATACATTAGACGTGTCGGTTGTTTCTTGTCTGCATCGAACAGAAACAGCCATCCCACAATCACGCCACAAACCTGACAACCTGAAGTTTTCTGTGGGGTCGCATTGCACCGCTAAGTGTACTGTAACTGTAAGTAAAAACTAACAGAATTGCGTTCACGTGTTTACACTTCAACACCTGACCTCTTCCAGGGTAAAATATGCATTAATGGCTTCGTCTTGCCAATGTGCTTAGAAGTACTAACCAACCTAATAACTTGTAGTGGTTATCATTACTAGTCTGCAAATGTTGTAAATAGCAATGTAACCTTATTAGGTACGCCGCCTGCAGTAACCAACAGAAATATCTGCGCTTTTACCTTTTACACCACGTGTATTGCAGTGACTAGTCGAATGACGGCAAGTCTGCCGGCCTACGCTTCGGAGGCAGGGTGTAGGGAACAGTCACAGGGTTGCGTGGGCTGTGTATTGTGTTTATGAGCCCTGCTAAACTGTGTACAATGCATACTCCATTATTATTTCGGCTTCTATAACGTTTTGCTGTGGACGATGCCAGCTTGCTCATGGATGTTGGGTATTTGCGCAGAGGTTACTTTCTGGTGGCCATTCTCTTACAACAAGCTATGAGAGTTATGTTGCGGTGGCGATTTGCTTTGGAGCTGGACGTAATACCCTGCTTGCAGCATTTTCAGGTCTTTGTATATGCTTTCACTTGTGTTAAAACCAACTTGCATTGTTCATAGATGTAGACCACGGACAGTGAAAATTGTACAGTATTGGTATGTTATTCGTTCTTCCATACGGTAGCCATACTGGTTACATTACATTCCCGTTTATGTACACTACTGGCCATTAAAATTGTTACACCAAGAAGAAATGCAGATGATAATAAAGTATTCATTGGACAAATATATTATGCTAGATTACATTTTCACGCAACTTGGGTGCATAGATCCTGATAAATCAGTACCCAGAACAACCACCTCTGGCCGTAATAACGGCCTTGATATGCCTGGGCATCGAGTCAAACAGAGCTTGGATGGCGTGTACAGGTACAGCTGCACATCCAGCTTCAACACGATACCACAGTTCATCAAGAGCAGTGACTGGCGTATTGTGACGAGCCAGTTGCTCGGCCACCATTGACCAGACGTTTTCAATTGGTGAGAGGTCTGGAGAATGTGCTGGCCAGGGCAGCAGTCGAACATGTTCTGTATCCAGAAAGGCCCGTACAGGACCTGCAACGTGCGGTCGTGCATTATCCTGCTGAAATGTAGAGTTTCGTAGGGATCGAATGAAGGGTAGAGCCACACACATCTGAAATGTACGTCCACTGTTCAAACTGCCCTCAATGCCAACAAGAGATGACCGAGACGTGTAACC
Source organism: Schistocerca gregaria (assembly GCF_023897955.1). Classification (NCBI taxonomy): domain Eukaryota; kingdom Metazoa; phylum Arthropoda; class Insecta; order Orthoptera; family Acrididae; genus Schistocerca; species Schistocerca gregaria. The sequence goes on from NC_064923.1 coordinate 424,656,510, forward strand.
AATGCCACTCCATACCATCACGCCAGGTGATATGCCAGTATGGCGATGACGAATACACACACTACTCCAATGTGCGTTCACCGCAATGTCGCCAAACATGGATGCGACCATCATGATGCTGTAAACAAAACCTGGATTCATTCGAAAAAATGGCGTTTTGCCATTCGTGCACCTAGATTCATCGTTGAGTATACCATCGCAGGCGCTGCTGTCTGTGATGCAGCGTCAAGGGTAGCCGCTACCATTGTGTCCGAGCTGATAGTCCATGCTGCTGCAAACGTCGTCGAACTGTTCGTGCATATGGTTGATTTAATGAAACCATCCCCATCTGTTGACTCAGGGATCGAGACGTGGCTTCACGGTCCGTTACAGCCATGCGGATAAGATGTCTGTCATCTCGACTGCTAGTGATACGAGGCCGTTGGGATAAAGCACGGCGTTCCATATTACTCTCCTGAACTACCGATTCCATACTCTGCTAACAGTCATTGGATCTCTACCAACGCTAGCAGCAATATCGCGATACGATAATCCGCAATTGGGATGGTCTACAATCCGACCTTTATCAAAGTCGGGAACGTGATGGTACGCATTTATCCTCCTTACACGAGGCATCACAACAACGTTTCACCAGGCAACGCCGGTCAACAGCTGTTTGTGTATGAGAAATCGTTTAGGAACATTCCTCATGGCAGCACATTCTAGGTGTCGCCACAGGCGTCAACCTTGTGTGAATGCTCTGAAAAGTTAATCATTTGCATATCACAGCATCTTCTTCCTTTCGGTTAAATTTCGCGTCTGTAGCAAGTCATATTCGTGGTGTAGTAATTTTAATGGCCAGTAGGGTATGTGTGTTCACGATCTGTTTATGCGTCATGAATTTCGTCATGAATTTTCCTCTGTTTAATTTTTTATATATCGTGACATTGTGTTTCATGTGTGTGGTGTCGGTTGAGCGTTTAGGATATCACTGGGATGCTTCGTGATCGAAACCCGGTGACCCATACAAGTGAGCTGATTGCTCTTCATGAGATCAAGTGAAACGAAAAAGCAAAGTCGCGTAACGGTTAACTGAATGAAATATTGATAAGGGTTTCGAACAAGCTAGTAAATGAAATTAAAGGTCACTAATCTGGTTTACTGCTAGATGTATTTATTGATTCTAATCGCAACAGAAATAAGTATAAAGTCACAAGGATACAAAGACACCCATGTGGGTGGGTGGATCTGAGAAAGAACTGCGCAAAACCTGAGTCCATGAACAACGTCAGTGATTGCTGAATAAGCTAATACCCTAAATAAGAGGCACAGAAAATTATCAACAAGCGCCAGTTCTCTCTCCTGAGCGCATATTGTATGCAGCTAGAAAGCTGTGAACTAGTCAGTGGGGTGAAACTTCGACTTGGAACAAATAACTTAACGACACCCTCATCACGATGTACACACTAATGCTTACCACTCTCCTGATAGTCAGATGTGCAGGATGAATGCGGTAGTGGCTGGCTGAGAATTTTAAGTTCAGTTCCGGTATTTCTGATGGTCCCTAAAGTAAAAACATCTCTTTTTCTCCCTAACGTCTGCAATGAAGAAGTGCCCTCTTTTATTTCGTAGGATGTAATTTCTTTCTCTTCTCTTCCACAAAATGTAGCTGATTCTGCCAGCGCCGGAATCTCGGTACCCCTTAGCATTTTACAATGAAAAGTTTATAACAATTACAACAATATCCCCTCTCCTGACGAAATTATCATAAGTAACCAATACTCCATAAATCTCTCTTGGAGAGTGGCAACCGACATCCTCTGTCACTGTGTGTGTGTGTTTTCGTATATCCTCCAATGAAAACAGCTGCACGTACACGGTCGCGAATTCTTATTCCTGCTATCAGAATACTTTTTATGAACCAGCCGTGGGCTTCCCTACAAGATTTAATCATGTACACCTGTGACGCCCTTTGGCCTCCAACTTCTGTCACCTATGCTGAGTGCATCGCATTCTTCTCCTACCGCTGCAGATTTTATCTATTCTAAAGGGCAGGCTATAGGTGAAACTGGGGTGGCAATATTTAGGAGATGTCCTCAAGTGAAAGGACTGGAGTCCACGCATGGTCGCTACAGCATTCAACAGAGAGCTAAGACAATTTTATTAAGACCAGTACCAAAAATAGTGTTTAAACAGTTACCACCATTTTAATTAGCTATCATAAAACAGATACAAAGTCATAAACCTTCAACAAACAACAAACGCTGTCTGAATAGTCAGCTGAAGAGGTAAGTTCACAGAGAAGTAATATGTACGTCTCAGACGTAGCTGCTGTTAATTACCGTTACATTTGTCGTTACAATGAACCAGAACAGTTTCTTTTTTTTTTTTACATACAAACGGCAAACGATATTATTTAATGATAGGCAAGTAACACAACAGCCTCCAGTAAACAATTTTCCAAATTAAAGTCGGTAATCACTTAACCCACAGTTACAGTCAGCTAAATGCCCTGAAGTTTAGCAGAATTTCTCATGGACAGTTACCATTAATTATAAAAACTACCTGTCATTACACTGAAATCATAAGTACAGATTTTTATAATCAGCAAACAAAGATATTTAAAGGGAGACAAGCACGGTCGCAGCTTTCAATAAACGGTTTTATCCAATTACCTTATTAAACAACCAGGCAAAGTCTTTTTTTGTGCACTCAGTAACAACTTAATGCACTGAACGAGCTCAGCTTAGCAAAATTTCTCACATGCAGCTGCTATTAATTACAAAACCACCAGCTTTTACATTTAAAACAAAATTACATACCTCTATAAGCAGCAAATAGTATTATTTATATGGAGACAAGCAAGACAGCAGTAGCCTTCACTAAATACCATTGACAAAGATTTGAACAACCGGGTACAATTTTCTTGGGGGGGGGGGGGGGGAGGGGAAAATCAGTAACCAGTTCATGGACTGAGCAAACTTGGCAAAAATTCTCATATACAAGTGCCATTAATTATAAAACATGTTTTCATATGTTGAAACCAAGTACAGTGTTTTGTAAGCAACAAACAACTATTTTTTAAAGGAGAGAGAGAAGGGGAGGGGGAGACGAGACAGCAGCCTTCAACAAAGACTTACAGCAAATAACCTTGCTACAGTGGGATTGATCATGCGTGAAAGTAATACAAAACCCACCAAAAGGTGAAAGAGGAAGAGAAGGGGCGAGTGGCAAAGGCAATTCAATTAGCTTTGGCAGTACAGGGCCGTTATTCAATTCCTTGAGACACCTTGAGACAGGATCACATCGGATACCGTCAAAATGGTAGAATCATCTCCAAGTAGCTGTCGGCTCGCGATAACGCCAGGACAGCATCTAATAGTGACCACTTGCGTGGACAGACAGTGGCCACTTGTGAACCACACGCTCCACCGTCGTCAGAGTTGACCGTTGGGTCCCTCACCATCAAAGGCCTGGAGCATCTCGCAGTTACAAATAAAACTGCACTTCCTCACCGACCTCACGGATCACAAAGCCTTCCTACATCGCGTTTTTATTGTTACCGAGGCTGCCACTCGTAAGGTCCAAAAGCCTAGGGGCAAAAACGATCCCAGAGGGAGGGAATCGGGAAATCGCCTGAGTGTCGCACAGACACGGCTCTCCTATTCTCCAGTCGAAACAGCTGGTCGCACACACACCCGAGTTCCCATTCCTGATTGCCAAGTAATTACTATGAAGCAATGGTGAGGTTTCTTACAAAATTTAAACATCTACGCCTCTGATTTCCTTTGGCATCCAACGTCTGTCTCCCATGCTGAGTGTATCGCGTTCTTCTCCTGCCGCAGCATATTTTATCATTTCTAGTCTTCGCTGTCTCAAAACTTAAAATTTGCTGGGCAGTCTCTTGATCTGTTGCTCCCTGGTGACCGCCTGGTGTTTTCACATCTGCTAAAGAAACAGCACTATCTCCAAGACCCATACCTGCCTGACTCCGGACTGTTAACAGAAACATTTTTATTATCTACCTGCCGAAATTCTATTTGGTGTTCTTGACCAACCTCACGTTCACCTGGCCATCAAATATTCCTAAAAGACAGAACATGGGCATGTTACGATACAGAGTTAAAGAAAAGATTACTATTTTTATCTGCAATCAATTTTAATATATTTAGTAGCGTACATACCTTCAAGCAGCATACAAAAATGGAAATAGGTTGGGTATCCTCATCTGAATAATGATTTATTAATAAGATTATGGATCAGTTTTGGAAATACATGTTTTAAATGTTTATTTACTTTGTATGTGACCTATCACTTCGTTAACTAAACCTCAGGTGACACCTGGTATCTACGCAAAATGTCTGTCATCTTAAGCGATATGACGTCGCAAAACGAAGTACAAAAACGTTTATAATAAGGAACTATCCTTTCTCAAGGCTCTCTCTTTCTTGTTTTGTATCAAACAGAATTAATTTACAAGAATTCTGGCGTCGCATATTACATATGAATAGGAATCGTATCTGAATGCTCTGTTATACCCTTATACTTGTACGTAAGCTTAGCAAAACAAAATACCGTAAGTAAAATTATCGTGAAATTCAAAAGAACGGAGAATTAATGTATTGAGCGTTTCATCCTAAAGGAATTTTCGTGCTAGTTCCTAGGCTACTCTTTGATGTTATCTGCATGTATTATTTTTAGAGTAAGGGACGATTTAATATTCTGAAATATACGTATGTTAGTAATATTAATTTACCTGATGTATTCTGATTACATCTGCATGTATGAATCATAATCTTTTATCCTCCAACATCTGTTGAAGTAATGTGACATTTGAAAACAGTATTAAACTGAATTTGAATACTACACAATAGCTTCTTTGTTGATGTACGATAGAATTTTTAAATTAGGCAAATGAGATGGTTCCTCATAAACCTTGTTATTCTACTGTGGTCTTCAGTTGCTATGTATCCTCAATTATCGTGAAATCTGCAAGGCGTAGTGGCTTGTGACGAAAAGATGGAATTCACATGAAGCTTGAAAGATATTACTGTATGGTGTTGCAACTGACTTGCCTTGATAATCGATAATGAAATTGTATGTCAATATCTACAGTATCTGCTTGTGTAGCGAGAGTATATATTTAGCAAATTATTATCTAATATTTTTGTTGTGTTACTCCGTGAGAAGTCAATCTTATCCATTGTTTTACGAACGGCGCTATTAGGCATTGAGGAAACCATCTCATTCTGTCGTGGCTGCTCGCAAAGACACAACAACGTTGCAGGGAAGCCTAGTAAGGGTGTAAGCAACATTTTTCCCCTTATGTTGTGAACCTGTGACCAGATATATGCGGAGTGAAAGCTTTCAGCCCGCCCAGCTCATGTCTCACAGTCCGGCCTGCAGCGGGGTGGATTAAAATTTATATGTGTCGAACATTCGTTGTACTGTTCATATTAAATGTCCACCTACCTCAGTACGGCTTCCGCTCGACGTCCCTTCACTCTGCAATCGTAGGTACTTACTACATGGCGAAAAATCAGCGTTGAAGAAAACGTCGCCCAATGCCTACTCAGCAGAGTCAGCGTAACTCTAGTGGTGGAAACAGTTCCTGAAAGTTCCCGTTTATCAAGATTTAGTGTGGTAACATCATGTATTGTTGACTGAAATAAGCGCCCTAAAATTTCAAGACCAATAATTTTTATTGCTTAATAACACACGTTTGTGGCTATCAAGACCATATTTAGTGAGGTACTATTCTATCATTCTCAGTTCCCAGTCAAACAACAAATTTCGCTCGCACAGCGACCCGTTCATGTTTGCGATCTCACAGACTCTGATTCACCACTATTTGCGAGTTCTACATCCGGTCTCGTTCAATGGTCTTACATAAAGGACGTGCTCACCAAATACTCCATAGATGAACGCAGAATATGGCACGCGGAAGTTTCACTAAGGCCGAAAGTTCACTCGCTAGTAACTTTGCAACAAAACAATCCAGAAACTTCAAACTTTCATCAAAATATTCGCAACAGCGACAGCTTTAGTCACGACTCGTACTAAACGCGAGAACTCAATATTTCTTCATTTTACACATAATGAGCACCGAGACATTTATCGTGACCTTTCTCCGCCAATAGTTGGCGATCGACTCTATTTATGCCTCCCCACTCTCTGCGTATCTAAGTTTCTGCGCGCGGGAACAGCTTAATCTGATTGGCTGATCAGTCTGGCTGGCCAATCAGAATGATCCTTCGAGATCATTCTCTCGCTAAAACTTTCCTAAGCCAATCGCTCTTCAGAAAGTAATTTACGTCATTGTAAAATGCAAATATTAGTATGATGTTTAATAAAAAGACCGAAGAGAAAAATAATTTTGACATTAATTTAGAAACCGATTACACTTCAAACTGATATTCTAGCTCCCTTCATACAAAAGCAACCGCACGTTGACGTACGTCATCAGCAATGTGGGTACAATACAGCTTTCCCACGATCCGTTGCGTAATGTTTTACTGAAAGTAATATAAAATTTTATGTATGTCCCACAAACACTCTCATTCATTCCCATTTATTCCCACAACAACATAATAAACAAATATATATTTTTCCTCAATTTCGTACTACGAAATGCGAAGTTTTTGAAAATAAAAATCCCAATTAAATGATTCTACACACTGAGAACTTTGGTTATGATTTCTATTGATAACAACGATTATTGTTCCTAACTGAATTTTACAAGTGTCGGTTTTATGGTTTTTAGGTCGTTTTCTCAATCTACGAAACTATAATAGTTAGAAAGCTGTAATTTTTATGATATCTTCTACTGAATAACAAAAAGTAGTATACCAAGTTTGAAAACAATTAGTTAATATTTACTATGATTTATTTAGATTCGTAGGGCGTATGAATATACGGTCGTACTAGGTGACACGGTAGCCCGTTCGCACGGCCACATAGCGTCAGCTGCGCGGTGATTCATAGCTGAGGCATCTTCCTGCAGCTTCCTCACAGCCACCGGCTCCACATCTACATATCTTACTGCAATAAATGTTATCGCGTAATAAGTTGCGATTAAGTTGCGACGTCACAGGTCCCTACATTGAGTATTGGCAATGTATTTGACATTGACAGTGGTAACAGGCATCTATGACGCCAGCTCAGTAGACATACTTCTGGACTTTGTTATGTTACTTTCTTAAATGTTTCTGCATAATTGGCAAACACCAATAATAACACAGATCATCGAAAAAATATTTTTTGCGAATTGTTGTTAGGTGATAACTTAATCTAAACGGTTTTTTGAGCACTGAGTTCGTAGTTACATCACTTTACTTTTTAAATCACGTACAATTTCGTCACATAGTGACGTCATCAAAAGTAGAAAATTAGTGAACCCTATGTAATTTAAGAGAAAAGTAATTTAAATTATCGGTATTTACAAAGGTTTTATAGAAGCTTATACATGAAGAAACCTCTTCATTAGTAATTATTCCTCCATTACATAGTAATTATGCCTCCATTGGTTTATATTTCCATTTCTTTTCTCCTCTGAGAATATAAAAGATGCATTCAAAGAGAAACAAGCCGGAGACTGTAGAATGAAACCGCTGAAGGGATCGTAATGCCATTGCCTACGGTAGAACTTGTCATCCCTATAAGAGCAATGAGGCTCCAGACTCACCACCAGAAGGACATGGTCGCACACCCAGGTGACGTCAGAGTCATGGAACTCACTAGTGCTGGAAACAGAGAAGTGGACGCTTGAAAATAAGACCAGAGGGGTGTGGTGCGTTTCTTTGCAGCTGAGGAGTGCAGTGAATGGAAATACCGAAGAATGGCGCAAGTTTACATTGCAGTTCCGATACTCAGTACTACATCTAGGGCAATGGCTACGACCGCAACTCAACGGTCTTCAATAATGAGGCACCCACCTTCTCGACAACGCTGTAGATAATGTGGCATTGCGTTCCAGATCGTGCGTCATCCTTTGACTCGCATCTGCCAGCTCTTGAGGTGGTGGTGGTGGTATGAACAGGGCGAGGTCATCAGCGCCTGTACTCAACAAAAGAGTACAATTGTGTTTATGAGTTTTTAGAAGCAAGCAGCAAAATGTAAATTAGGAAATATAATTCGCAGCCATCTTGGGACGCTCTCCCTGACACTGCCACACGAAACCCGAAAAGACGGATGCCTCAGAGCATTGTGTGAATAAAATACATAGACTACGACCACACAGAATTTAAAACAGTGGAACAAGGAAGTGTACCTACACGATCAAGTGGAGAATAAACTATGAAGCAACCACTATATAAACACATTACTACCTTCTAAGGCACTACTGAGACGACCAGACATGGCATACGAACCACACTGGATTCATCAACATCTAAAACAAAGGATAGGTCAACTGCTAAGTGGGTCGTAGCCACCATGGCTTGGTATAAAATGTATTCAGTTAAAATGTGGCCCACAGAAGATTGTACAGCACAGCCTCTGCATTTCGGTGGGTGTCTCTGCCGAAGAAGGACTCCGTGCGTGAGAGGACAGTGTCCTATTCAGAGGCGCGTTAAAAGTACTTCTCCCTTCCGCCGTAAGCGTTCTCCAAATCTAAACACTCCTCCTCCTACAGAAGCATGATGTTTTGTCTCAACAGCGAGCTACGTTCACAAACAGGGTCAGCTCATTCAGAAATAGTAACTTCCAAACAGGCATTCTTAGTTGCTGCGTCTGCTGCTTCATTGCCCTGAATGTCCAAGTGGCCTAGTACTCAGCAGAACGGCGCATCCTTTCCCTGCCTCTGCATGTGGAAAATGGTGGTTTGAGTCAGTTGAAGATACTTTTCGGTTGGATAGATGTGATCGATAGCATGAAGGGCACTTACGCAGTCGGCGCAGATGAATAATTCGGTAGCAGGAAGGCACTGCATCTTGTCCAGTACCCTGAAGAATGCATGCGATTCACCGTCACACACTCTAAATGTACTATATAAGCGATTCTTGATGACAAAGTCTGGAAATAACACACCACAGCCGTTGAAAATATCCCGCTCAGACCCATCAGTGTAAAGGCGTACGCAGTCACACTACTCTGCTAAAATTCTGTAAAAAATTTACTTAAAAACAGAGGGTGGAGTAAAAGTGTTCTGATGGATCTAAAACAATCCTTGGCCTCCGTATTAACTAGGATGGTGAGCGACTCCATCCGCGATGAATCACACAAATGGCTCCAACAGCAAGAGCCGCTAAATCCTGCCGCACGCGAATCGTGAATGGCTCCGTTGCTTGTGCCCTGTTTCTAGATAGCCTGTCCAGTGGTGGGCGAGCAACGGTATGGAATGCCAGTGATCGTGGTTTGGACAGCGGGCTGCACACATAACGCATCATGAGGACCCGCTGCCGGATAACAGGTGATGGTTCACCAGCCTTAACACAGAGGCTAGGAATTGGAATCGTACTATACGTTACTGTCGCCAACCGAATCCCCTCATGATGAACAGCATTAGTTAACTTAAGATAAGATGGTCGTGTTGATCCATAATCTGTGCAACCATAGTCAAGGCGGGATTACACAAACGCCTCGTAAAACTGAAACACACATGTTCAGTCTGCTCTCCAAACCTTGTGACTGAGGCCTTTTGAAAACTTTCGATGCGCTGGCCGTGGTGGCCGAGCGGTTCAAGGCGCTTCAGTCCGGAACCGCGCGATGCATGTGTGTGATGTTCTCTGATTAGTTAGGTTTAAGTAGTTCTAAGTTCTAGGGGGCTGATGACCTCTGATGTTAACTCCCATAGTGCTCAGAGCCATCTGAACCAAACATTCGATGCCTTTAAACTTTGGCCTTAATAGCCTTCAGATGTAGTAACCAAATCAGACGTTCATCGAAAGTGATACCCAGAAACTTCACTGAACCATTAGAATGAAGAAGAGTGTCACTCATGTAAGATGAGGCAGGTTGAAAGGGCGACAAGAAGGATTAAAATTAACACAAGCACATTTTTCTGAGGGAAGCTTAAAAATCTGTTCTATCTGCCCACCCCTCCAGTCTCTCTATCGTAAGTTGCAACTGAGGAATGGACGTTGCTTGTTTACAGGAGGGGCAGAAGATGGTAAAGTCATCCACAAAAAATGAACTTAGAACAGAAATCTGTGAATGTAATACCATCGATGGCAATAACAAACAGAGTTACACTTACATCAGATCCTTCAGGGACCTTAATTTCTACCTCGAAACCCTCGGAAAGGGCATCACTGACCCGATATAGCAGAAAAAAATGGTTCAAATGGCTCTGAGCACTATGGGACTCAACTGCTGTGGTCATTAGTCTCCTAGAACTTAGAACTACTTAAACCTAAGTAACCTAAGGACATCACACACATCCATGCCCGAGGCGATATAGAAAGATTCATTGAAAAATTCATATTAAAAGGAAGGACTATGTAAAAGTTGGTAGCGTCCTCTGAAGCCCCATTGGTGGAGCTGTCCCAGGATGTAATGCCTCCAGATAGTGTCATTGAGCATATCAAGATCGAAGAAGACAACTCCAAGGTCAGTCTGAAGATTTGGGGATAGACAACGATATAGTGGAACACATTAATAATGTGATCCAACCAGTTCTGGATATTATCTTGACATTCAAAAACAGTTAATCTATTTTACAGTGACCATTTTGCTCTGCTAAGCATCCGCCATGGCGGTTTCGTTTCAAGGGCAGCTCTGTCTGAGAGTTGGATCAAGATAGGGACTTGGTAACTGAAATAGAAGCCATCGACCACTTTCTGGTGCGCAGAATCGACAAGGATAGGAGAATAGAAAGCAAGGTTTATGACCGAGAGTAACTCCATGTTCTGGTACCGCCGCCGCGGAATTTGAATCCCCGCCAGACGTCATGGACGTCGAAGAACCCTAGAGGCCCCTCACCATCGTGCCGTAAGCTGTGGCGGTGCGCGCCTCCTGGCCCGCTTTTACTGTGTTTGTTAGGTCTCCTTGTGACTCCGTTGTTCGATCTTGTTGTTGTTCGTTCTGTCCTTCGTAGGTCATGTCCGTCCTCTCCCATTGTGTTGTTATTCGCAGACCGTTCCGCGGGTCCCACCGCGCGTTCCGTCACTTCAACCACGCGACCGTCCCGGTCGCAGTTACAACACATGTCAATTCAAAATGTGTGCTACTACCAGCGTTAAGAAGGCATGAATATTCTGATACGACAAGGCTTTCGACAGCCCAACCCCTGGGCCACGCTAATAGAGATCTTCATATCACGTTACGTGCATTAAAATCTCCTATAAGTTGGAAATGTGGTGGGAGTCCTGAAAGCAGGTCGGGTAGGCTGGCAAATACACACTTCGGATGGTAACAGCAAATGGATTATGCAACATTAGAGCAACTGCTTGAAGAGCTGTTCTGAGAGCTGCAGAAGTGCAGTGGTAAGTGTTATTCACGAAGACAGGCACTCCTCCTTCAGCCCTGTCTCCAGTGAGGTCAACTTAACAATGGGAAACCAACCCTCTGGTTATCACTAGCTTTAAAAATCGTTTCCTGTAGCCATAGAAGGAGGGGTTTCTACTGTGCCGAAAGTTTCAGCCCCTCCACGTGTGTTCTGCATCTGTTCATAATCAGCTGAAGCACAGGAGTGATTTATCTTGGAGGTATATGTTTACTCCTTGCCATTCTGAGTGTATGACAACACGCTTAAGAAGGAAGAGAACTGTGTTCACTGAAGAGTTCATCGAAGCAGGATACTAAGTCAGCAGCTGAGTCGTCATTCCTGGATTTGACGATCTATCTGCTACAAGACTGCATTCTTGACCATATGTTTAACTCTAGTCTTCTCCTTAGGATTCGACGACCCTGAGATAGGCTGTGCCAAGTTAGTGCGCAGCACTTACCCTGCGAAACTAAAATCAGCATCAAGAGCAGAAGCAGTGATCGCCGTTGGAGAGGGCCTGAAGGCACCAACAGTTCCATCTGAACTGTCGCTGCCACAGGTGCACTTGGAATGGTATTTCTTGGTACCAAGATTCATTGGTGACTTTTGGGTGGAAGCACTCGTAATCGCAGGTTTCTTCGTGAGTACTGCAGCCAGTCAAGTGGAAAATGTTGGGGGTTGAAGGGTTTTGTACAGCTTCGTTTCAGTGTAAGCAACACTCTTAGTCACCTGGATTTTCTTTTCTTCCTTGAACATCATATACTCCCTGGTCCAAGGTGAATTACGACATGAACAAATGATACAAAGGTCATGGGTAGTATACATAGTTAAGATGGGTGGCCATACCAAACGTAACACATGTAGCTCGTCCATTGCACCTGAGAGTGATGTTCATAAATTTCTGGCACTTGAAACACCGCTTGAGTTGGGAAAATATGATCTGACATTCAGTCTTAAAAATCCAGCTTTAAGATAACCTGGCAAAACCGGCGAATCAAACGTCAGTGTAAAAGAGTCTGATTTTTCCGGTTTTCCATCCTCACCTCAATCACCCCTTCCTCAACCCATTCGTCTTGTAGCTGCGAAGTGTTCATACGCATAATGTCACAACATGTGAGTCTCAATGACTGTAGTGAAGGCTACAGTGCTGTTCAACTGCAGTAGGATACTCACCCAAAAATCTGGACTTGAAAAGGTTATTAACTTAATGTGACGTCCTGTATCCACGACAAATATGCCATTACGCAACCGTTTAACAGATACATGTTGACACGGTGGGCGCGTCCTGAATGTTTGAGGAAGAGGGCTGACCTGCCCTGCTCGCTTTCTAGGACGTGTGTCATTACTACCCAACGGACCACCCATCCCGTCGGGAGTTAGTGCATTAGACGTCGTGGACGCCACGAGCAGCTAGGGAAACAACGTCCGCTTGACTGAGTAACCCTTATACAACTGGGGTAAGACTGGTTCCCCAGCGGTTGTTCGCTAACGACTCTTCCACATTAACAGCCATGGATCTCATCAGCACGCAGGACACTTTGAGACTGAGGTGTATTTTTGTTTTACAGGTTTGTACTATCTCCTGATCCAAATCGTCAAGCCAAGATCCCCGTTTCCTGTTACACACGACATTCTACCGTCGCGCCAAACGGTGGTCGCTGAAGGACGAGGAGAGCTTACGGTGACAGATGACCTGTGGCGCTTGCCAGCCCCAGTTCAGGAACCGCGGGATCGCCAGTCCATACCCAACAAACGAATGCTGGGCTCCTGGGGCCATTCACGTCTACACCTGCATCTACATACATACTCCGCAATCAACGACACGGAGCTTGGCGGAGGGTACCTGGTACCACAACTAGCATATTCTCTGCCTGTTCCACTCCCACACAGAACGTGGGAAAAAATGACTACGTATGTGCCTCTGTACGAGCCCTAATCTCTCTTATCTTATCTTTGTGGCCTTTTCGCGAAATATAAGTTGGTGGTAGTAAAACTGTACTGCAGTCAGCCTCAAATGCTGGTTCTCTAAATTTCCTCAGTAGCGATTCACGAAAAGAACGCCCCCTTTCCTCCAGAGACTCCCACCCGAGTTCCTAAAGCATTTCCGTAACACTCGCGTGATGATCAAACCTACCAGTAACAAATCTAGCAGCCCGCATCTGAATTGCTTCTATGTCCTCCCCCAATCCGACCTATTAGGGATCCCAAACGCTCGAGCAGTACTCAAGAGTAAGTCCTATTAGTGTTTTATAAGCGGTCTCCTTTATAGATGAACCACATCTTCCCAAAATTCTACCAATGAACCGAAGACGACTAACCACCTTCCCCAAAACTGCCATTACATGCTTGTCCCATTTCATATCGCTCTGCAATGTTACGCACAAATATTTAATCAACTTGACTGTGTCAAGCGCTACGCTACTAATGGAGTATTCAAACATTACGGGATTCTTGTTCCTATTCATCTGCATTAATTTACATTCATCTATATTTTGAGTTATTTGCAATTCTTTACACCAATCACAAATCCTGTCCAAGTCATCTTGTATCCTCCTGCAGTCACTCAACTACGACATCTTCACGTACACCACAGCATCATCAGCAAACAGTCGCACATTGCTATCCACCCTATCCAAAAGATCATTTATGTAGATAGGAAACAACAGCGGACCTACTACACTTCCCTGGGGCACTCCAGATGATACCCTCACCTCCGATGAACACTCACCATCGAGGACAACATACTGTGTTCTACTACTTAAGAAGTCGAGCCACTCAATCTTTGGGAACCAGTCCCATATGCTCGTACCTTAGTTGAGAGTCTGCAGTGGGGTACCGAGTCAAACGCTTTCCGGAAGTCAAGGAATATGCCATCCGTCTGATACCCTTCATCCATGGTTCGCAAGATATCATGTGAAAAAAGGGCGAGTTGCGTTTCGGAGGAGCGATGCTTTCTAAAGCCATGCTGATGCATGGACAGCAACTTCTCTGTCTCAAGGAGATTCATTATATTCGAACTGAGAATATGTTAGGGAATAATGCAACATAACCGATGTTAAGGATATTGGTCTGTAATTTTGAGGATACGTCCTTCTACCCTTCTTATATACAGGCGTCACCTGCGCTTTTTTCCAGTCGCTCGGGACTTAACAAGCGAAGTAAGGAGCCAATGCAGTAGAGTACTCATTGTAAAACCGAATTGGAATCCCATCAGAACCTGGTGATTTATTTATTTTCAACCCATTCAGCTGCTTCTCAACCAGATGGATGTCTATCACTGTCATCCATACGGGAATCTGTACGGGACTCAAACGGCGGTATGTTTGTACGATCCTCCTGCGTGAAAGATTTCTCAGATGCTAAATTTAAAATTTCAGCTTTCGTTTTGCTGTCTTCCGTTGCCAGGCCAGACTGATCAGTAAGTGACTGGATGGAAGCCTTCGACCCGCTTACCGATTTTACATAAGACCAGAATTTCCTTGGGTTTTCAGCAAGATCTTTTGCTAAGGTATGACGGTGGTAGTGGTTGTATGCTTAGCGCATCGCTCTTTTTACAGCAGCATGAATCTCCCGATCTTTCTTGTACCGCGAGTGCAACTGTCTTTGCTTCCTGAGCATTTTCCGAATTGCGCTGTTAAACCACGGTGGATCTTTTCCGTCCGTAACCCACTTTTTCGGCACATACTTCTCCAATGCGTGATTTACAATGTGTTTAAAATTTTCCCATAATTCTTCCACGTCCATCATACCGGAAGTAAATGAAGTCGATTCATTTACTAAGTGGGATACTAACAACTGCTTATCTGCTCTTTCTAGTAAGAATACTCTCCTAGCCTTCTTGACAGATTTTTTAACTTTCGTAACCATAGTCGTAATGACAACATCATGATCACTAATCCCTGTCTCAACTCTGACACTGCCGATGAGGTCTGGTCTGTTCGTGGCTACCAGATCTAAAATATTTCCATTACGCGTTGGATGTGTATTTAGCTGCTCAAGACAGTTTTCGGAAAATGTGTTCAAAAGTAATTCACTCGACGGCTTGTCTGTACCACCTTTAATGAAGCCATAGACATCCCAGTCTATACTAGGTAGGTTGAAGTCACCTCCGACTAATATAGCATGATCCGAGTACTTCTGCGATACAGAGTGTAGACTCCCTTTGAATGATTCTAGAACTGTCAAGGTGGAACCTGGTGGCCGGTAATAACATCCAACAATTAACTTTATTTCTCCCACCCCTGTTAAACGTGTCCAGATAACTTCACAATCACACTCTACTTCGACCTCAGTAGACACAATATTTTTGTCAACTGCAATGAAGGCACCACCTCCTACGGGGTCTAATCTGTCTTTCCGATATACGTTCCAACCCTTGCAGCGGATATGCAGTGTTCTTCCGATAGTTCTGCTACTCTTGAATGAATTTCCGTTCTCTGCACTCCTCCCGCTGTAAGGAACGCACCACATGCTTCTTTCGAAGCCTCGTTTTCTGTATTTTGAGCAGTTGAGAATAGAGCGGACGACCGACGCGTCCGCTCCGCTTCTCTGTCGTCACGTGATTGTTTGCCCGTGACCTCTAGTGGCGAGTTTGGGACTGAGCGCTCTTATAGGGACCTTACCTTCTGCCGCACGCAATGCCACTGTGATAGCTTCACTGGTTTTTATTCTACACCCTCCGACTCGGTTCCTTTTGACTGAGATCCTGATGAAAGCGCTCACCTTGCTGGTCACTAACACAACTCATGTTATCTAAGATACAAAATCTGGGAGACTGAACAACAAGTTGCAGTTTGAATGTAAGAGAAATATATGTCCATTTTGTTGCCTCTGGACTTATTACCAAACTCTCTGAATAATAATCGAGATCTTTACACACTAACAATCATTTTTGATTGAAGGATCTAATACAAAATAATTTTTCGAGTGTAAGGCCAAAAAAAAAAAAATACTCCTGGTTTTATTTTCGCTCCGAAGAGATGATAAAATTTCTCACAAAGAAAGTTGAAGCTTGGAAAATGTTTCATTAGGCCAAATTTAATTTTTAGAGGTGGTAACAAAGGTCTTTTTCCGAATCCGCGATGTTCTTCACCAGACGCTCGTTTTTTCAGGCTTAAGAGTTTTTTTTTTTTAACACACCAGTTTGGTCTCACAGTACGAATCCTCTCACATATGTAGTTAGCGTAAATAATGTATATGTGTTCACCAGCATTACATCACTCGTGTCAATAATGAATAAAGTTTTTCAGTGAAACTGTCATATTAGTGTGATGAGTCCTAATACGGGACAAAAAGTGTGTATCACCCATTTTTTGTTGCAATTAATATGTGGTATTAAAAACTGAATTTTTAGCGATGTGTGTGTGTGTGTGTGTGTGTGTGTGTGTGTGTGTGTGTGTGTGTGTGTGTGTGTGTATGTCTTAATTGCAAGAATAAGTGTGCGTGATACGTCTTTGTTGCTATCTTTTTAGGATTCATCACGCTAAAAACCATAAGAACAACCTAGTTCCATCGACAGTTTTTGTTTATTGTTGATACGTGTAATGTAAGGCTGGTGAATACCATGATAAGCTTGTTGATCGTTATACGACATGTCGTGCATAGAAATTCATCATGACTTCTCAATGGTGACAATGTTTCACGTTATTATTGGAGTATGCCACTTGTACAGGTAGGTTTTCAAAAGACTGCAGAGTGCCTAAGTCTTTGTGCTACACTTCCATGTAGTTTATCCTACTCTCATACGTATCTGTGGTTCATCAGGATTTCTTGAAAAAAAAAAAAAAACTTTACAGCACTTGATGTTACGGACGTAACAACGGCAGCAATCTGCTACAAGAATCATAATATTTAAATTCACCCAACTGCTACTCACAGACCATGGCGATATGTCAGTTAACAAATTGACATTAAGGTGTGTGGCAGCGTTTATTGGAAGTGTAAAGCGGCATCAAGGACAACAAATTTGATGCATTGAATTTGGTGTTGCATTTTCAACGATTTCACCATGCTCTGAAATAGGTTTTACAAACGTAAATGACTGGTTGTGAAATGACAATGACGCAGGATATTGTATGATTCCTATTGACGAAACTATCGCCGTTTTTTTCTTCTTCGTATTGTGACGACAGTAATGGTGGAGTATCTGACGATATTGGCACTAAATCTGATTATAAGACGTAGGGCGATAACTCAGCTGGACAAAATAATGGTTTATTTGAAACGACAGATGGAATCAAGTTTGGCTGAAATATTGCCGGTGAAACGCTTACGTGATCGTATTGCAAATAAACGACATCCGAATCTGGCTCAAAAATAAACATACGGATTATTTCAGTGTGAACAACTAACTCTTTTTGTACAGTGTCTGGAAAAAATTTATGTACGAATTATCCACAATTTTCTGGACGACCTACTGTCCCTCCTAGTGAGAATAAAGGAGCCCCAACTGTACGTGATAATAGTGTCTCACCATAGCTAGCCAGTATGATCTGATTACGGGAACCAGGAGATAATACCATCGCAATTAGTTGCTGAATAAATGTTCCACATGAGTTCCAAAAGAAGTCCGTTGGAATTCGATTACTCGATAAATAGTACAATTCTCAAGGCTGTCAATTCAACGAAGTACCTGGGTGATAAAATTACGAGCAACTTCAGTTGGAAAGACCACATAGATAATATTGTGGGGAGGGCGAGCCAAAGGTTGCGTTTCATTGGCAGGACACTTAGAAGATGCAACAAGTCCACTAAAGAGACAGCTTACACTACACTCGTTCGTCCTCTGTTAGAATATTGCTGCGCGGTGTGGCATCTTTACCAGGTGGGATTGACAGAGGACATCGAAAGGGTGCAAAAAAGGGCAGCTCGTTTTGTATTATCACGTAATAGGGGAGAGAGTGTGGCAGATATGATACGCGAGTTGGGATGGAGGTCATTAAAGCAAAGACGTTTTCCGTCACGGCGAGATCTGTATACGAAATTTCAGTCACCAACTTTCTCTTCCGAATGCGAAAATATTTTGTTGAGCCCAGTCTACATAGGTAGGAATGACCATTAAAATAAAATAAGAGAAATCAGAGCTCGAACAGGAAGGTTTAGGTTTTCGTTTCTCCCGCGCGCTGTTCGGGAGTGGAGATAGGATGATTGTGGTTCGATGAACCCTCTGCCAAGCACTTAAATGTGATTTGCAGAGTAATCATGTAGATGTAGATGTAGTGATATCGTGGTTCCCTTCCCTACCCTAATGGCTGGTATTTGTACTGCGAGCCACACTGTACTGTCGGCGTATATATCTCCTCCACTTGCCACAGCTGGGACGAGTCAAACGCCCTGACCAGCGGCGCTCGCAAATCTGGCGTGGGAGCGGTCAAACCTCTGCGCTGGATAGTCCTTAGGCGACGCGACGGCCGGCGTCCGATCCTGCTGTGCCGCGCCCCGGAGACCGTGCTTCATCACAAATTCCTTTATCCCGACGGCCAATATTAGCCGGCACATCCCTGGGCGGCGCGGAGTCGAGAGGATCCGCTTTGAACTCCAATCCTCCGTGTCTACATGCCTCAAAGAAGCCGGAGTGTGTTATTTTAATAAATTTAATATCCCCTTCTCCTGTGCTCCTCCCCACGTCTACACTGTGTGTGTGTGTGTGTGTGTGTGTGTCTGTGTGTGTGTACGAGGCCGCTGCTGCCGACATCGCCCGCCCCTGTGCCAGCATGTGTGCCTACTTGCGAGCAGCGAGGAAAACGCAGGATCTGAGGCACGGGGCGGTGGGACGCGCTCGACAGAGATCCTCCAGGGCCGAGAGCTCACAGGAGTTAAATTGCTTGTTCCGTGAGAGAACTCGGCAGTGCCGGCAGCGGCGAACTTCTTTCGCTACGAAGTTCCCGAGCCGGCGAGTAAAAATTTTATTTATACACTTTTAGCGCTCCTCGTCACCGTCTCCTCACGCGCCGCTCATTGCGTCTCGACGGCGCGCCCTGGCGGGAATGATGCACTCTCTCCTTTTCTGCTCAAGTTTCCCCCGGGGGTGCGCACAGTCGGGCCACTGTCAATAGAGCGAACGCGCCTTCCTGTGTGCTTCTGCGAGCCAAGTTTTCGCGTAAAGTTCTTTACGTCTTTAGAAAACACACACCTTAATGTACACGCCAGAGCGTACAGCAGTCTCTGAAAGGTCACGGCAGGTCATGTGTGCACTATATATTTCCGAGAGGATGCAAATTTCTCTTTATGATGCTGATGGGCAAGTGTATCAGTCTGGGACAAGAAACACTTGTCCAGGCCGGCCACAGTGGCCGAGCGGTTCTAGGCCCTACAGTCTGCAACCGCGCGACCGCTACGGTTCGAATCCTGCCTGGGACATGGATGTGTGTAATGTCCTTAGGTTAGTTAGGTTTAACCAGTTCTAAGTTCTAGGGGACTGATGACCTCAGAAGTTGAGTCCCATAGTGCTCAGAGCCATTTGAACCATTTTTGAACTTGTCCAGAATGGCCGAACACGTTGAGAAATAGTCTATCAGTGGAACACAAGAAGCATCGAGGCAATTATTTATACGATTTAACTGTAGAAGCACCAGGTTATGTAGGTTACATGGAGCGCAAGCCAAACACAAAATTTGCACATGTTACAATATACTATAAATTTTTTAATATGTATTTCTTTCAAGTGATTGTGTTTCAAATATGAGTTCAGTTTAAAAGCACTCAGCGACATTATAAAAAAAACGTAAATGTACATGATAATGCACTGTAGAGACAAAGAAACTGGTACACCTGTCTAATACCACGTAGGGCCCTCGCGTGTACTCAGAAGCGCCGCAACATGACGTGGCATAGAAGTAGTGTTGTGCATAAATCCGTAAGTGTACGAGGGGGGGTGGAGGTCTAGTCTAAATAGCACGTCGCAGGGCATACCAGATATGTTCAGTAATGTTCATGTCTGCTATTTTCGTGGCCAGTGGAAGTGTTTAAGCTCAGAACAGTGTTTCTGGAGTCACTCTGTAGCAATTCTGGGAATATGTGGGGTCGCATTGTCCTGCTAGAATTGCCCAAGTCCGTCGGGATGCACAATAGACATGAATGGGTACAGCTGATCATACAGGATGCTTACGTATGTGTCACTTCTCAGAGTCGTATCTGGACGTATGAGGGGCCCATATGATTCCAACTGCACACGCCCTACATCGTTACAAACCTTCCACAAGCTCCAACAGTCCCCTGCTGACGCTCAGGATCCATAGATTCATGAGGTTGTCTCCATACCCGTACAGGTCCATCCGCTCGATACAATTTCAAACGAGACTCGTCCGACCACGCAACATGCTTCCAGTCGTCTACAGTCCAATGCCGATGATGGTTGGCCCAGGAGAGGCGTATAGCTTTGTGTCCTGTAAGGGAACACGAGGGGGCCTTCGATGATGTTTCATTGAATGGTTAGCACGCTGATACTTGATGCTCGCCCAGCATTGAAATCAGTCGCAATTTGCCAAAGTGTAGGACTTTTGTCACGATGAACTATTCTCTTCAGTTGTTGTGGGATCTTTTTCCGGCCGCAGTGATGTCACAGATTTGATGTTTTACCAGATCTCTGATATTCACGGTACACTCGTGAAATGGTCGTACGGGGAAACCCCCAATTCATCGCCACCTCGGAGATGCTGGTTTCATCGTTCGTGCGTCAATTACATCACCACGTTCAAACTCGCTCAAATCTTGCAACTTCCGGAATATTAAAACTGTGCGCCGGACCCAGAATCGAACTCGGAACCTTTCCCTTTCCCGAGCAAGTGCTCTACCATCTGAGCTACCCAACCAACCACGATTCAGATGTTGATAACCTGCCATTGTAGCAGCAGTAGCTGATCTAAGAGCTGCGCCAGACAAATGTTGTCTTATATAGGCGTTGCCGACTGCAGCGCCACATTCTGCCTGTTTACTTATCTCTGTATTTGAATACGCATGCCTATACCAGCTCCTTTCGAGCTTCAGTGTAAAACGAAATCAGCGAAGGTGAAACAAAGGTATCGGAACTGTAATAAGTCAAATCTACAGTATGCCATTGAGAGGCAGCGGAACGATCTTTTAGTCGGGATGACGTAGTGAAACGTCCCCTTAGAACAATTATACACGACTGTGCTTAAACTGACACACAATACTTTTGGGGCAACGCAATCTGACTTTCAATGATCGCTACAAGAGAATGGCCCTGACTAAATTAACCTATACGTTTCACAAATCACTTACCTCACAAAAATCTTGGTTACTCGAACTACTGCAATACAGCGAGCACCACTACTGCCAGCTAAATAATAGATTCAAACTACGGAAGGCACTAACTACTGATAGGCACAGTTAGCAAATGAAAGATTTTAATAGAGACTGAAGCGCCTAGAACCGCTCGGCCACAGCAGCCGGCGACTGTTTGGGTTCTACTGATGGTAGTGTCACAACGAAGAAGACATAATGGTGGGCTGACACACCCTGAATGACGTACTGCTACGAGGCTACTGTGTTGCAAGCACCAGTTGATCTGGCAGTTTCGTCAGCTAAATAACACTCCTAGCAGGTGACGAATTTATGCGGTACTTCGGTGCCGCAACAGAGGATAGACGAATTAATAAGAGGCACGTCTGTGGGAATTAGAGTAGGCAACGAGACACTAATGTTGCTACTTGACTTTTCCTGTTTAGTCAGAAAAGCAGCTAATGATGGGTATGGTGAAGACAATATAAAATGGACGCTAGGAATTTAAAGGAAAGCTTTTCTGAAAAAGAGAAATTTGTTAACACTGAATACAAATTCAAATGGTAGGAAAAATTTTCTGAAATCATTTTTCTCAAGTGCAGTGTTATATGGAAGTGAAATGTCAGCGATATGCAGCAAATATACTGACAGAAACTTTGGTATTATGGCACTAGAGAAGAGTGTCTAATATGCGGTGCAGGTGACTGATCGAGAGCTAGTGAGCTGAATCACCTAGAAAATACATTTACGAGATTCTCCGAGTAAGAGAAGAGCTTGGTTTAAAGGATATACTTTGAGTTATCGAGGAACATTTAACTTGGAAATGGAACAGAGTGTGGAGTTTAAATATGATAGAGCGAGACTAAGGTTTTACTACAGTGAGCAGATCTAATTGGCTTTAGGGTGCAGTTGTTATTCAGAAATGACAAGACTTGCATAGAATAAACTAGAATAGGAAACATCATAAAGCCAGTCACTGAGATGAAGACCACAACAAAGCAACACAAACCAAAAAAAAAATGTTCAAATTTTTGTGAAATCTTATGGCACTTAACTGCTAGGGTCATCAGTCCCTACTCTTACACACTACTTAATCTAAATTATCCTAAGGACAAACACACACTCCCATGCCCGAGGGAGGACTCGGACCTCCGCCGGGACCAGCCGCACAATTCAAGACTGCAGCTCCCCAGACCGCTCGGCTAATCCCGCGGGGCGCAACACAAACCATTGCTACCACTACAGGTTAGGTAATCCCGCTCTGTTTGTAGATGCATATAAGTGAAAGGTAAGGACAGGAAAATCCACTAATGTATTGTAGATGGCGTGACGTGTACAGTCACATGGTTAGTCCTGGGGGAGTCTGCAGTCAGTATTCACAAGTTGGAATGCACAGTCGAACAGCCCTGGTGAAATGACGTACCTGGTTCCGGAAAAGGCAGTCATGATTTTCATGTCCGGACAAGTGCCGGCCGCTGTGGGCCGAACGGTTCTAGGCGTTTCAGTCCATAACCGAGCGCCTGCTATGGTCCCAGGTTCGAATCCTGCCTCGGGCATGGATGTGTGTGATGTCCTTAGGTTAGTTAGGTTTAAGTAGTTCTAAGTCTAGGTGATCGATCACCTCAGATCCATTTGAACCACTTGGACAAGTTAATGGAAACTTTTAAGATGACTGATCTGTTTAAAGTTCAATTATTAATGAAAATAAATCCTAACACGAGCTGTTTTCAAAAGCTGTAGACTATCATACATAAAGTAGAGATCCTGTAATTGATTTACGAAAACAACCTGACAGTAACGTGACAAGACAAAGTTACGAAAGAGCGTCACAGTTACTTTAGCAGCGCAATGGTAAATAACAAGTATATAAACAGGAAACTGAATCATCTCTATTACTGCAGCAAGACTGAATGTGTTTTAGCAACTCGCTTACAGTTCTTTACTGTTAACTGGGAATTTGAAATCCGATTTATAATTATAACTGTCAAATAAGAAATATGGCATATATACACTTCTGTAGACACAAGTACGGCATTTCTCCATGCTGTTTGAGCGACAGGAATTACCTTCTTTGCTGTAAAATGGGAGCGAAAACAGGATACGTTATTTTCTGTATAGTGGATCTTTTATGTGTAATATCATATGAAAATCTTTCAATGTGTCAACTTGTACAGCAGAAAGTTGGTCTGGCCATGTGTGTCAGTCAGTCGAATGTATTTAAATAAGAAACAAATGACCACATAAATAAAAAGGAGGAACTGTTAGATACCATTTCACGTAATTAATTTCTGAAATCACGTGGACAGAATAATTCTCGCAATCTTTGTGTACAAACAACACGTGGTGGGTAGGATACAAATACATAGTCATCGTATGAACAAACTTACCATGTACGGCACAAAGCATATATAATATCTTAAAGTGATGCCAAGAGTGAATGAACTACCGCATTCTGTTCCAAAATTCGTAGTACTGACCTCACAATGAAATAAAAATTTAGTATCGAAATGTGAAAGGTACTTTCACTTGCTTTGATAATAGCAGTTCTGCAGTTTAAATAAACGAAAAGTTAACTATTAAATGTAAGTACCTCACGAGAGATTAATGAAACAGTATTGCAGATATGCAATGCCTGCAGGTAACGCCGATAGTGTGAACCATCTCACCAAACAGCAGCCCAGTGACCGCCACATCCATCATCAACCAAGTTTTCTTGAGAAACTTGCCAGAATTTCAAAATCTGCTCCTGTACCGGCGAAACTGGGTTTAATGGGGTTTAAGACCCTACTGATAACGAATTTTATATCACAACTGAAAAACTAAAAATGGTGGCTCCAAAAAGGCGGAAAGAATCTGGAAAAATATTACGTGGTGGACAAAAATATTTTCGTTGCACATTTACAAATTGAATGGTAAACTTTACCAGTCACCCTTTTATTTATTTCCACGACGCGTTTCAAAGGTTTAAACCTCCATCATAGGGTGGATTTACATTAGTTAGTATGACATTTGTGTGTGTGTGTTGTGTTAGGATTTTTTGGAGGAACTTGTGGCACTGCCTAGTGGAGAAACAAGACACTATTTATGCTTACCTTAACCTCATTTTTTTCAAAGACGCTACCCACTTTGTGAACTTGTCTCCTTATCTATCAAAGTCTAATTTCCAAAATTCTACCCCTACTTGGCACCGCCATACCATAAAAAACGAAATGAACTCTCCCTCTTCAGGCGTTGCCCTTAACTACTTTCATAAATTTTACCAAAGGGATAGGCTTCATGTATCAACAGTTTGTACATTATTTATTTATTACTTACATTAATTAGTAAATGTGTACAAATGAAAATGCTATAAAACAGAATGTTACAACAAAAAAGTGATTTAAAGCATAAAATAAAACAGCTTTGTATATTGGTTGCACTACTTCAGCTACAAGAACCTTTCTCGAAGAAATGATGCTTTTGGTGTTTTCGTCTGCGACCGACGTTTTTTATTTTCAACTGTGCGGTCTCAAATACCTGCAACAGACTGATACTGCATTTTAATGTCTCAATGAATGCAGCGTTCCTTGAATCAGCCGCCCGCTTGCCTTTCTCAATACGTGCCATTCAGATCATTCAGTCTCCGATGTAATGCTGAGCTGTACGTTACACCAAGCCTGGCACTCACCAGATAGCGACTGGTTACACCAAGCCTGGCACTCACGAGATAGCGACTGGTTTACTAAAATACTGTGTAAATAATTTGCAAAGAGCGTACGGTACCTCGATGTGCGTTCAAGAGCACTGCAAGTGCTTTGCATTTACCACCAGTAATCAGGCTCCACGTTCCCCCATTCGTCGAGGATGTAGTTGATTATTATTCCCTTGAACCGTGTAAGTGCATGATATTTGGTAAGGGGAAAGTAATAGTCATCCGCATACAGAGAAGACCGAGTGTGTGACACGGAGGTAACAAGCTAAGATCTTCCGTGTCAGTCGCCAGACGGCAGACGACGATATGCGCGTGAAACGGTGTTCATCAGTGTCCAGGAAACGATAGCTGGGGCAAAGTGGGGAGTCTGTTAATACTATAGGCCGGCGTCTTTGGACCGTCGCCTACTTCTTGTTGATGACTTGATACCTGCCTGTATAAGAGTGGTGTAATAATCTTTCTCCGTTGGCTAGCGCATTGTGGAGAGATTCGAGAACACATATACTGTGAGATCAAAACTATCCGGACACCAGGCTGAAAATGACTTTCAAGTTCGTGACTGTGTTGACCCACCCTTAGCATTGACGACAGCTTCCACTCTCGCAGGCATAGGTTCAATCAGGTGCTGGAGTAGAAGAGGAATCTATGTCAGTTGGTGAGGCGTGGCACGAAGTCGGCGTTCCAAAACATCCCAAAGGTCTTCGTACAGTCCATTACAGGGATGATATTGTCATGTAACCACTCCGCCACAAGCCGTGCATTATGAACAGGTGCTCGATCGTGTTGAAAGATGCAATCGCCATCCCAGAATTGCTCTTCAATGGTGGGAAGCAAGAAGGTGCTTAATACATCAGTGTAGGCCTGTGCTGTGATAGCGCCGCACAAATCGACAAGGGGTGCAAGCCCCCGCCATTAAAAACATGACAACACCATAACACCACCGCCTCCGCATTTTTCTGTTGGCACTACACACGCAGGCAGGTGACCCCCACAGGCCATTCTCCGTACTCACACACTGCCATCGGATCACCACATGGTGTACCGTGATTCGACGCTCCACACAACGTTTTTCCACTGTTCTATCGTCCAATGTTTACGCTCCTTACACCGAGTGAGGCGTCGTTTGGTATTTACCGGGGTGATGTGTGACTGCCGCACGACCATGATATCCAAGTATTCTCACAGCTCGCCTAACTGTCATAGTACTTGCAGTGGACCCTGATGCAGTTTGGAATTCCTGTGTGGTGGTTTGGATAGATGTCTGTCTATTACACATTACGTCCCTCTTCAACTGTCAGCGGTCTCTGTGAGTCAACAGACAAGGTCGGCCGGTAAGCTTTTCTGCTGTACGTTCCCCCTCACGTTTCCACTTCACTATCACATTGGAAACAGTGGATCTATGGATGTGTAGGAGTGTGGTAATCTCGCGTACAGACGTACAACACAAGTGACACCCAATCACCTTACCACATTCGAAGTTTGTGAGTTCCGCGGAGCGCCCCATTCTGCTCTTCCACGATGTCTAATGACTACTGAGGTCGCTGGCAGTAGGTGACATCACAATGCACCTAATACGTATGTTTTTGGGGTGTCAGGACACTTTTGATCACATAGTGTAGCTGTATTACAGAATGTTAAACGGAGAGTTGTGTCTTGCGTTGCGCCACCGAACTGGTGGGACGTGAGAGATGGCATCAGGACCTCCAGTGGACGACCTATGAGGGATGTGTGTTGACTGGTTAATCATTTCCATATATTGCTAATACAAAGGCAACCGCCTGTGCTTGGACGTTAACCAATCCCAGCCCTCCATCGTGAAAGGGAAGGTGAGAGTGTCATAACGTACTTTAAATATCTGTCTTGTTCATAAGAAAGAACCTTAGGCGTCCTGAAGCGTGCCACGTATCGACGCTGGTAGGATGTGCCATATGACTGAGTTTCGATGCCACGCAGTGGTTCAGGAATTCCTCACGTTGCAGCTGGTTCAAATGCCGAATCAGGTTATGGTACACCATCACATATACTATATGTAGTAATCGTCTATAGTTTGCAGTAGCCGTTCTCCGCACGTCGTTCATAAATATGCCTCCCAAATATCTCAGTTCAGTAACTGGTGAGAGGTGGGTGAGAGCGAGTGGCTACAGACTGGGCGCAGTATCCAGTGGCGCCAATTTGTTGGTGTCCAGAAGAGTGCCCGCAACCTGACGATATCGCTCGATCCAGCTTAATACGTAGCCGACTTCATCGACTGAACGAACCAGCAGTAGCAGGTTGTCAGTGTACGCCCTACAGCGGGTGATGCCAGATAGCCTGTGGTTGACACCTCCAAGCGGTGGCTTCAGCACGATTACATAAAGATAGGTAGAGAGGGGGCAACCTTGTCGTAGAGACGCCTTGATTGGTTGTTGGTCCCGCTGTCCATCTTTTCGCCTGGATCTGAGACAAAGTTGCCGGCGGTTGTGGCCGCGCCGTTCTAGGCGCTAAAGTCTGGTAGCGCGCGACCGCTACGGTCGCAGATTCCAATCTTGCCTCGGGCGTGGATGTGTGTGATGTCGTTAGGTTAGTTAGGTTTAAGTAGTTCTAACTTCTAGGGGATTGATAACCTCAGACATTAAGTCCCATAGTGCTCAGAGCCATTGGAACCATTCAAATCTGCATAACTTTGCGGAAGAGTCACACTTTTGGCATGGTGACCCATTATCTTCAGTCGTCGTTTGTCCCGTTCTTGTAGGATCTTTTTCTGGCTGCAGCGATGTCGGAGATTTGATGTTTTGCCGGACTGCTGATAATCACGGTACACTCTTGAAATTGTCATATTGGAAAATCCACACTCTATCCCTACTCTATCGCTACGTCGGAGATGCCGTGTCCCATCGCTCTTGCGCCGACTATAACACCACGTTCACTCTCACTTAAATCTTGATAACCTACCATTGTAACAGCAGTAACCGATCTAAGAAATGCGCCTATATAAATAGGCGTTGCCGACCGCAGTACCGTATTCTGCCTGAATTGTGTATTTGAATACGGATGCCTGTACCAGTTTCTTTGGTGCTTCAGTGTACATTCAGTAAAAATTTAACAGCATTCTAAGTTGATATTCTACAGTCATATACATACCACGAAATCAAAATTAAAAACCCCAAGCTTCAGAATAATTTTTAGGAAATTAAATTAATTAGATACTATTTTCGGTTAATTAAGCCAGTCACGTTGAAGAATAGCGCATCTCCTGCAAATAAGTTCACTTTGACAGCACTATCTTTAAAATCAAAACGAAATGATGCGAGATTGATATGTGAATAATTAAATAACGTTATGCTACTTTTTTAGCGGTACTTTAATTCCTGTCACTCCTTTACACTGAATTTGTGAAGGCAACATAAAAATGCTCAGAGAAAAGAGATCTCTGGCACTAGCTACAGGTGGAAACCGAGTACCTTGACAGAATGAGTCTAGCACGTTAAAATGTCAAAATAGTATTTCACAAACGTCTTACCCACACCACTGTTGTGTACTTCACGTTCAGGCATTAAGCTTGTGCAGTGTGGCGGAGAGAGTGGTAACCGGTGCGCTCGCATGTTTACAAGTTATATTTTCAGGTTAAAACTGCGAACAGTCAAAACTATGACCCAAATTTCCACGTGAGATAGATTTTTGTGGATGGTATCTAGTAAGTGCGTCTTTTCTCCTTGAAACACAAGATCACGTTGTTGATGATTCGTTGTCAGTAGCAATGTGTTGTGCAGCGCAGTGCGAAGGCCCGTTGCGTTGCTGGGAAACGCTTCACGGTGCCGTCGAGTGAAGGCAGACTACCACAACCAGGGCGTAGGATACGCCACAGCTTGCTCCCTAAAGCCTGCTACAAATGCACTGTTGGTCATCCCGGTGGTGTCAGTGTCCTCAACCAGAGAGGAAACCGCCGAGGTTCGAAAACTACAAATGTGAGCTACTGTGGCCTGCGCAGTTGTCGCACGAGACAGCGGAAGTGCGATCTGTAGCACGTCTATGCGCAAGCTCCATAATATTTGCAACCCAGGCCAAAAACGACAGCATCACGAGCGTTATGCAGATAGCACCACAAAACGATGTAGCCACGACATGTGCCAGATTGGCGATAGCGTGCAGCTGCAGAACCACAATATGAAAGGTACCTGAAGCACCTACGCTGCAGTCGTTGGCATCAGAAATGTTCAACCATATCGCAGCGAACTGTGCTACTTGTAGTAGTGATATTGTGGACCTGGTCAAATCTTTGCTTGATCGGATGCTAGGTCTTATTGAAAGGCCTAATCAGATGGTGTTAGAGATTGAGGAATCAGCTAGGCCATCACTGCTCAGCAGATGCCCCCTTCACTAGTACTCTGTATATTCCGCAACTGCTGCAGATGTAGACTGATAACTTTTCTACCAGTGTTTCAGATTTTTCTGCTACCGTTAGAGGTAAGAAATATTACGAAAGAGCCAGAAAAGACAAAAGAGAGACCATTGTGGCGTGCCAAGAAGAGAGACGTAATACTACGAGTGATGGCCCTCCACAAAAACAGGGGCTGAAGTCCCTGCTAAGAAATTGATAAATATATCACTCATCACCACAGTATGTCCTCCTAAGACCGAGTCACATCTACATCTACATCTACATTTATACTCAGCAAGCCACCCAACGGTGCGTGGCGGAGGGCACTTTACGTGCCACTGTCATTACCTCCCTTTTCTGTTCCAGTCGCGTATGGTTCTTGGAAAGAACGACTGTCGGAAAGCCTCCGTGCATCCTGTGACTTTAACGCTCTGTCAGATGATAATGTGTTCACTTTATATAAAATGTCACTGTTACATCACATCACACTACATTGTACTGACCATTGAAAGAATGAATATAGTCTAAGCATTAACGAACAACTGACATATCAAATAGTTTTTAGCTCAATATAATGAAGACCACTGTAGCCACGTGGCCGACCCGCGTGGTCGTCATTTACCTGTGATGCAAAAGAGAGAGGGTAAATGATGATTTCACCAAATGACACAGTTACGTATTCGGCATGTATGACCACACAAATTTCTCTTGGATATGCCTCTTGCACACAGGCTGTCAAGTCACAGGGAGTGCAGACGTGATGCACTTTCTTTGCGTACCCTTTGCTGTATTGTTACCTAGCTTGTCATCATGTCTGCTTACCTGTGTAGTAGGTCGACACAGCTGTCAGATCACGCAATTCGTCCTCTTGAAGGCAGGTAAAGGAAGAACTGCCTTCTGTGTCAAGGTGAGTGGAGCTACAGAAACTGCATACCAATACGTCTGAGGCATGGAAACAGTTAGCCTTTTAAGAATGTGTTTACAATGGTTTACCATCTGTCTTTCGGGCTTAAGTTTTGAGCTCGAAATACCTAAAAATTAAACATCTATACTGAAGATCCAAAGAAACTGGTACACCTGCCTAATATTGAGTACGCTCCGTGAGCACGCAAAAGTGAGGCAACACGACGTGGTATGGCCTCGACTAGTGTCTGTATTAGTGCTGGAGGGAATTGACACCACGAATCCTGCAGGGCTGTCCATAAATCCATAAGAGTACGAGGGGCAAGGCATCCAAGATATGCTCCATAATATTCATGTCTCCGGAGACTGGTGGCCAGCAAGAGTGTTTAAACTCACAAAAGTGTTCCTGGACTCACTCTGTAGCAATTCTGCACGTGTGTGGTGTCGCATTGTTCTGCTGGAATTGTCCATATCCATCGGATTGCGCAACGGACATGAATGGAAACAGGTGATAAGACAAGATGATTACATACGTGTCACCTGTCAGAGTCGTATCTAGACGTACCAGGGTTCCCATGTCACTCCAACTTCACACGCCCCAGATCGTCACAGAGCTTCCACCAGTTTGAACAGGCCCTGCTGACATGCAGGGTCCATGTATTCATGAGGCTCTCTCCATACCTGTACACGTCCATCCGCTCGATACAATTTGAAACGAGACCAGTTGGCCAGGCAACGTTTCTAGTCATCAACAGTCCAATGTTGGTGTTGGCGGACCCAGGCGAGGCTTAAAGCTGTGCGTCGTGCAGTCATCAAGAGTACACGAGTGGACTTCCGGCTCCGAAAGCCCATATCGATGATCTTTCGTTGAATGGTTCACACCCTGACACTTGTTGATAGCCCAGCATTGAAATCTGAAGGAATTTGAGGAAGGGTTGCACTTCTGTCACGTTAAACGATTCTCTTCAGTCTTCGTTGATCCCTTTCTTGGAAGATCTTTTCCATCCTCTGCGATGACGTAGATCTGATGTTTTAGAGGATTCCCGGTACTCACGGTACACTCGTGAAATAGACGTGTGGGAAAAATCCCTACTCCATCGCTACCTCGGAGATCCTGTGACCCACCGCTCTCGCACCGACTGTAACACCATGTTCAAATTCAGTTAAATCTTGATAACCTGCCATTGTAGCATCAGTAACCGATCTAACAACTGGTCCAGGACACTTGTGGTCTAATATAGGCGTTGCCGGCAGCAGCGCCGTCTTCTGTCTGTTTATATATCTTTTTATTTGAATATGCATGCCTATACCACTTTCTTTGGCGTTTCAGTGTATAATACCTACAAGTTTCTAGTTAACATCTTCTGTTCTCTGCTTTTGATGTTCAACAATTCAACAATTAAGGCCGAACAGCACAGAGTGGACCATTATAAACACATTCTTAAGTCTTATAGCCTCCAAGCCTCATACGTATTGGTGTCCAGTTTCTGTAGCTCCACTCAGCTAAACTCGGCTGACAGTTACTTTACTCTCCTTCACGAGTACGAACACTGACCCTGTGCGATACAGCAGGTGTTTCGACCTACTGGTACAGGCAAGCAAACACGATGGCTGGTTATAAAAGAATTAATAAAACTTGTTATTATATTGTAAAGTTAAATATTCCACTATTCTCATTGATACTCCCTCAACTATTCATTGTTTTTATTTTATTGTGATGGTATATGGGTATACCAGCAATTTAAGGTTCAATTTTATCAAATTAATTAATTTGATTAATAATTTGCGTTCTGAAAGTGACCGCAGGCATAATCATCCATGAATAAATTCACTAATTTCATATATAAAAATTGAGGCTTTAGCTCACGATTTGATTGTCGTTGAGAAGATAATGCTTTCGTTTATGCAAAGATAATAACATTTGGCATCACTTAGACGTATGTTTATGATTGAAGCAAGCCACGGCTTGCAATACAGCAAATCGAAGCTTTCATTAAACTGACGTGATTCACTTATTGGGAGCATCTGTGGAGGTTGCAGCGCAATAAATATGAGTGGTTGATACATCTGTTGATCATCACAGACTGACAGATGTATATCTTTAGAATGTTCTCTCTGACACGAACTCCACAAAGAAGGGATGCAAATGACAAGATAAAGTGCATTGATTGCATAATACGAATATCCACAGAGCCTCAAATCGTTCATGTGAACTTTGCAAATGAACAATGCACAATGATAGAGAAAGCGCACTTCAAAGGCAAAAAGAAATAAAAGCAGGTAACGTAAAAAGGAACATATTACGTTGACGGTTATGTCTTTAATATGTCATTCTAAAGCAAAATCAGTATGTATTACAAGAATGCAAAGTATCTTCTACACAAAATAATTACATAACAATCACTACTGATGCTTTTTGTATAACAAGCAAAAACTTCTGATGAATCATCTATTTTTCAGTGTGCTGATGGCAGAGAGAAACCAAATGAA
This sequence comes from Schistocerca gregaria, assembly GCF_023897955.1. NCBI lineage: Eukaryota > Metazoa > Arthropoda > Insecta > Orthoptera > Acrididae > Schistocerca > Schistocerca gregaria. The sequence continues at coordinate 424,689,594 of NC_064923.1, forward strand.
ACATTGAAATGGCTTCAAAAACATCAGCAAAGAAAAATTTTCAGAACAATTGTTCAAAAGAAGGAAATACAATAGTCAAAAAGAAAATAAACCACATTAGTTCTTACAGAAACAATATAGTTAATTTTCCATTCAGTTGTTTATTAAAACATGAGATGTCGTTGTTTCATTAAAATCCAATTCTTATAAGTTTTTACACACTGTGCTTCGAACTTCAAAACTACCAATCAGCTGCTATTACCGTAAGTTGCTTATGTCAAATCTCACACCTCTACACTAAATAATAACACTTGTCTTTAAAAGTCGGAAACTGCTGCGGAATCTTCACGCCTGCATACAGAAATATAGTTTACAGTTTTTATAGTCATTATAGTCTGACAGGAACTCGTCTAATCCCCAAAGATCACAAATGTGTCTTAAGAAATCGATATGCTGCCGAAATTAATGTGTGTGCGTGTGTGTGTGTGTGTGTGTGTGTGTGTGTGTGTGTGTGTGTGTGTGTGTGTGTGTGAGTGAGTGTGTGTGTGTGTGTGTGTGTGAAAGTGCGAAAAACAGTGAGTAGGCGAAGAAGCTTGTGTGTTAGAGAAGGAAGGAAGATTGGGGTTAACATCCCGGTGACATCGAGGTCATTAGAGACGGGTATATGTGTTCGTGTCTGCCTCGATATGAGAGACAGAGAATTGGATGAGGCAGTGGAGAGAGAGAAAGAGAGAGAGAGAGAGAGAGAGAGAGAGAGAGAGAGAGAGAGAGAGCTGGGAAGAAAGAAAGGAAGGGATAGCAAAGAATATGGAGGAGACTGAAATAAAAGATTAAATAATTTTTGACGTAGACGTAAAAGAGAAGTCTCTTTATGTTATGGGAGGCAGAAAAGAATGTAATGGAGGTATGTTTTGAGAACGAAGAATGGGTTATGAAATAGCGAATATAAAATTGAACTATTTCATAGAAGGAAAGCGAAAGTGGGATGAGACAAATACGGAAAGTAATTAAAAGAAAAAGTAAAAGTTGAATGAAATTATTTTATTGATTTTTGGAGGATGGAGTAAAGGTGCAAAGGGGTAGAGAACGTGAGAGGGAGAGAGTGAGAGAGAGAGAGAGAGAGAGAGAGAGAGAGAGGGGGGGGGTGGAGGGAGGATGTGAGGAGAAATATTCTTTCTCTTAAGAATCATTCCTAAAAATTTATTTTAGTGTTTGGATGGTTTTTTTGACATAAGACATGTCGCTACTTTCTGAAGAAGAAAATGATTTAAAATGCAATTGAAACTACCTCTTTATTTTCTTTTTTTACTAAACATGTTCATACACTTCTCTATCCACTCGCTGACTGCTTGTCCGTGCAATCACAGAATCTCTTGCCAAGGGTGCAGAGCGCTGTCAGCGATATTAACACAGTCAAGAGCGCTGCCAACATACAAACAGGCTCCTTACACAATGTCGTAACATCAGATATTTTGCTACTCTCACACTTGATCGCATAGTTTGGGTAAACATTCTCCTAAATTTCGCTGTTGTTTTCTTTCTAGTGAATTATTTCTTTGAAATTATCACCACTTTACTTCCCAAATAACTGCACCGCGAGAAAATTGACGCGAGAGTGTGCTCTATGATCAGAGGGTACATACAAAGCAGATGTTAATTTTTGGCCTTTAATCTACATTCCGAAACATGCATAGTTATAACTGCAGTTATCTGAAGCGGAAGATAGATGATTTTAGCGAGAAATTTTGGGTATTACAGGACTTCGATTTTTTGTTGCTCACAGTTAAACAGTTAAACCTGAACGGTGGATAGTGAGCCATTATTAAAGTATTATATCCCTCGTGCCTGATACGCGTTGGTATCGATTTGCTGTCGCCACTTTTCGAACTTTCAGTAAGGTCTATAATCGGTCTCGTAGCTTGCGGGAGTTCTGGAATGTCCTCTTCCACCCTGTCACGTAACCAATAGTTCCACATGGAGCGTAGGCAGCTACACATGAACGTCGGATGGCTCACATTTCTTTGATCAAGAACTCACTTCCCCTTGTCTGACGTCACGCACTGTACTGGTTTATCTGTTGCTATTAACAAATGGTCCAAATTTTCAGCCATTTTGTCTACAATGTCCAGATCTTCTTTCTTTGCAGCACATATTGCACACGGAAGTACAGGTATGTTTTCTTTCAGCTTTCAAGGAAAGTGTATTACTATAGGAAACCCAGAGATGCACAACACATGAACGAATGGTTCAAATGGCTCTGAGTACTATGAGACTTAGAACTACTTAAACCTGACTAACCTAAGGACTTCACACAAATCTGTGCCCGAGGCAGGATTCGAACCTGCGACCGTAGCCGTCACGCAGTTCCAGACTGTAGCACCTAGAACCGCTCGGTCACCTCGGCCGGCGTGTAGGAGATGACTTCAACTCTTGAAAAGAAATCAACTATGGCATTTTCAGCCCCCTTGCTGTGCCGTATATCTATTGTGAACTGGCCAGTAAATTCTAATTGCAGGGATTGTCTCGTGGAGCAGTTGTCTTTATGCTTCTTGAAAGCATAGGTTATAGACTTATGGGTTGAAATGTTACACTGACTCATAAATCGCCATCGGCTCCCTCTTATATATGCTCCACTAGTTTTGTGATGCCATGAGCCGTAGCAGCAGCGCGGTTCCTGACTGAAGCGCCTAGAACAGCTCGGCCACAACGGCCGGTGACGGTCGCTCAGTATCAGTTTTTGTTGGTACAGACGGTCTTTCTGTCTTTGTTCTCAGGAGATTTTATACTTCGAAACGTTAGGCACTGTACTGTTGCGAACTTACACGATTCTGGACTTCACCTCCGAGTAGGGAGTCGTTGTAGAGTACGCAGCGTTCAGTGATTGAGAGCATTTCTTCTGCCTATACTCACGTAGGGAGGTTATCTGAATTCCGTCCTTGTGGCTGGGAGTTCGCGTTTCTTGTCTGTAGAACACAGAGAGTAGAAGACAGTATTAGATTATAATAGTTAGAGGGCCGCATTCTGCCATCCTAGTGTTTGAAAGGTTTTTATTTTGTGGCTGGTGTCCTTCCTTCCCGCAGACGTGTGAAACCATCGCTCCGACGCACCACATGCAGTACATATGGTAATATTGCTAATTGCTTTGGCCTGATCACGTAAGTTTTATTTCCGCTGAGGTTGCACGCCAGTGTAAATCGTCTTTGACGTAGTGTCTTCTAGCGTTTGGTACATAGGTAATGTCAGTCATCTCGTGTTATTTATATTAGATCGTGTAGCTACAGAAAGGGGCAGATTTGGGCAATTGATCAATCATATGAGTTAGAAAATCAATTTCCATCTCTTTATGTCCATTCTACAGTGACGCCATAAACATTTGTAACTGTATAAAGGGGTTTTAATCTACAGTAAATGTATAAGCAGAAATAACATTTATCATTTGGTAGTTATTAGTTCCCTTAATCGTTCATTTACGTCGATGTTGTAATATATATGTTAAAGAGCAAGAACGAGGAGACAATATCACAAGTAAGAGATCGTAAGATCTGCTTCAGGGGATAGGGCCAAATCTTCAGTTTGGCGTTCAGTACTTTCCGTTGCGCGCATTCATTTTACACCCGCCTGGAGTATGATCCTGGAACCTTTTTCCAGGCGTAGTGCAGCAACTCGACTTTACATGGAGTCAACAAGTTGTTAAAAGACCCCTGCAGAGTTACTGAGATATGCTATCTCTATAGCTGTTCATAATTGCGGAAGTATTGCCAGTGCAGGGTTTTGTGGACGAACTGACCTCTCGATTACGTCCCACAAACGTTCGGTGGGTTTCATGCCGGACGATTTGGGTGGTTTAACAAATCTCTCGAATTTTCCATAACGTTCTGACAGAGAGCATTGTCATCCAAAAAAGTCAGTCGTTGTTTAGGAACATGAAGTTCATGAATGGCTGCAAAAGGTCTCCAAGTAGCCGAACATAACCATTTCCAGTAAGTGATCGGTTCAGTTGGACCAGAAGACCCAGTCCATTCCACATAAACATAGCCCTCACCATTATGGAGCCAACACTAGCTTGCACAGTGCCTTGTTGACAACGTGGCTCCATGGCTTCGAGAGGCCTGCATCACACCCGAACACTACCATCAGCTCTTAACAACTGAATTCGGATTCGGGAGGACGACGGTTCAATCCTGCGTCCGGCCATCCTGATTTAGGTTTCCCTAAATCGCTCCAGGCAAATGCCGGGATGGTTACAAGGGGACGGCCGACTTCCTTCTCCGTCCTTCCCGTCCTTCCACAATCCGATGAGACCTATGACCTCGCTGTCTGGTCTCCTCCTCCCACTACAACCCAACTGAATTTGAGACTCATCCGGCCCCAAGCCACGGTTTTCCAGTCGAGAAGCGGCCAACTGATTCAGTCACTTGCCCAGGGGAAGCACTGCTGGAGATGTGCCGTTAGTAAAGGCACGCGCTCCTGTCGTCTGCTCTCATACCTCATTAACACAAAATTTTGCGCACTGTTCCAACTGATACATTCGAGGCACGTCCGACATTGATTTCTGCTGTTATTTCTTGCCTTGTTGCTTGTCTGTAACACTAATGTATAAATGTAGATGTAGATGTTGATGTAATAACTCTAGCTGCTCGCGGTCGTTAAGTGAAGTACATCGACCACTGCGTTGTCTGTGTGAGAGGGAATGCCTGAAATTTGGTATTCTCGGGACATGCTTGACACTGTGGATCTCGCGATATTGAATTCCCTAACGATTTCCGAAATGGAATGTCCCATTGCGTATAGCTCAAACTACCGATACAATACGGTGTTTGAAGTCTGCTAATTCCCGTCGTGCGGACATAATCGTGTCGGAAATCTTTTCACATGAATTATCTGTGCTCCGTCAATGCAGTGCCCATTGTGCACACGATACTGCCTGCATCCGTTTATGTGCATATGGCTACCCCCTGATTTTTGTCCCCTCGGTGTCTCGTGCTCAATGGATAAACTGCCTCTGAGAAGCAGTGCGTAATTTTGTCAAAACATGGCAGTTTGTAGAAACATGTTTCACTTCGGCGAAGTAAATTAAAAATTCGACACTTATCCTCTGAGGAGGCAGCGACGCTAAAATTACCGTCCACGTGGTCTCGGCTACCGGAGACAGCGCGGCCGGTTCGCTCAACCG